>NC_038251.2:8568033-8783775 GCF_000004515.6 Glycine max | reverse complement strand
AAAATTATTTTCGTACTCGCAAACAAATACATCCTTTTAACAATACAATAAAAGTAGAATATTTGACCAAAGAAGTTAAAATACTTCGAATTTAAGTTTAAGTTATGAAAAAATATATCATTTAAGTTTGACTCACGACTAAATTTTATTTATTTATTTAAATAAGTTAAATTTGAAAATTTTGAGCTTGTTTTGTTAATATTTAATATAATTTTTATGATAGACTATAAGATAAATTAAGAAAAGAAAGAATAAATAATGTTTAAGTATAAACATTTATATGATGATATTTTTTAACATAAGCTTATAATTTAATGAATATATTCCCTTTCTTACATAAACTTAAAATTTTATTATTATTAGTCTATATATTCACAAAAACGAATTACTTGTGTGCTTTAATGTCAAGTTTATAAATCTTAAACTTTATTTATTTAATCCAGTCCAAAATCAAGTAAATTTGTTTTGTTATCAAAGCAAAAAGGTTTAATTGAACACTTAATAAACCAAAGAATTAATGAGTGTCTTAATTTATGCTTGTTGTTTAAGAAAACAAGAAAATTGAATAAATATATAAAATTGAAAATGACACCTTAACCTATCACATCTTTTTGGTGATTATATTAGAAAAAGACCTTTGATCGCATCTTCATCATGCATCACAAAGTGTTTCGTGACCATCCCAGGATCCTCTAATTTTTTACTAGATTCTAGCTTACTAACAGGCAATGACTTGACTTTAGTAGTTAACCATATTACTCTGAAATACCGATACCATATCCCGTAAATATTGAGGAGCTCCTTGTTGCTTTAAAATTCTGT
The DNA here is from genome assembly GCF_000004515.6 of Glycine max. Taxonomy (NCBI): domain Eukaryota; kingdom Viridiplantae; phylum Streptophyta; class Magnoliopsida; order Fabales; family Fabaceae; genus Glycine; species Glycine max. The sequence goes on along the minus strand of NC_038251.2, from coordinate 8,782,953 downwards.
TTAACCCTCTATAGGTGGCTCCATCGATCTCCCCACCCCTTTAGTGTGTCAAGACAATCTAAAGCTTTGAAGATCCAAGTTATCTGGTACCAGTACTTCTGGAACATCTCTACTCTGTGAATAAATTTTTATTTTTTTATTGAAAATTTCTAAGGAATTTATAATATTTTTTTTATCTTATTCAACTAATTGAGTTAGTTTCATTCACAATACTTTTTTATTTTAAATAAGTGAAATGCATTATTAATTCATTATTATTGAAAAGTACTTGATGTTGAGAAACCAGACCCAAATTAAAAATACTTGAATCCAAAATATCTAATGATATTTGAATAATAGCTCTTCAAGGTAGAGCTTTTGAATTACGTGTCATAATTTTTCTGGTAGGGTAAGGGGAATTTAATTAGCAAGTAGTTAATGATTAAAATGTGATAAAGACATCTATAAAAAGAGGTAATGACGAGGGACTTGAACGGACCATCAAGCTGAAAAGGCTTGATTGCATGTGATTAAGATGGAAAATGGAAATAAAGCTTTTAGCCGAGCATCATGTGTAATAATAGAGGTAAAGTCAACACTCACAAATTCGGGAGTCTCCTTTCCAATTTTCCATTGTACCATGATATTATGATCTGACATGTTTATATATATCACGAGGCTTGCAATTCATTGTGTGATTCGACTCTCCCCGTCCTCCATTTTTCTTCCAAAATAATCCATTCATTAAAATTGCAAAAATACAACCAACAAATTATCAATATTCCTTTTTTTTTAGAAGAAAATTATCAATATTCCTTGTACCGAAGAAAAAAAAATATTCATATTCCTGTTATTGTATGTTTCATGATACAACGGTAACGCAACAAATATATTGTGCTCTCATTATGTTTAATAAAGACCAATTATCTATTAATATTTTTTTCAAGTTTCCTTTTTGTACCCATTTCTTTAACTTCCTCCTATCCAATCAAAGTGAGATTTAATAAGTTTTTACTACTATAGCAATACATGTTAACAACCAATAAAATCACAGTGCTTTCTTGTGTGATAGAGATTGTAATGAAAGGAAATAGTTAACCAATAATTTTGTCATAATTCAATCACATTTAATAATTTGTTATTTATTCTTGACTGGTTGTTATCAATGAATTGGTGCTGAAAATAAACTAGTATCTTCGCAATGATATGCGTCAACCTTTGTGGATCACACCAAATTAATGTTTTTCAAGTGGCGGCCGAAGCGGATGTAAATGTTACAGAGCTAGCCATTAACGTTAACATCTTCGTAAATTATTCCACCAAGAAATATACATACTCTGGAGCTGGAGGAGGAGCAGAGAGGGAGAAATAACATAATTGCATTCACTATTTTGTATGCACAAAATCCACAATATGCTTTACTTCCCATGTATTAAAATAAGTATGTTGTTTTAATCAGCAAGACTAAGAAAAATTAATAAAGATAAAAGAGAATATTAATTTTATAAAATAATCTTATTCAATAAATAAAATAGTAATATTATTATTATTATATTTCAAGACTAAAGTAATATTTATTAAAGATATTTATGAAAAAAATAATTAATATTACATTTGATAAAATAAATACAACACTTATATTAAAATATCTTTTTTTACAAAACGTGACATTTATTTTAGAACGAATAGAGTAGTAAATTATTATCATAAGTGATATTAAAGGTTAGAGTTGATCCACTTATATTAAAATACTTTAGTAGACACACAAGATTTTTAGCATGTCCGGAAAAAAATTATGAAATCACATTTTAAATGTATTAGTCATAATTATTACTTTCTCCATCTTAAAATAAATATTGATTTCTTTGTTTTACAAAGATTAATAAAAAATAATATATAAATAAAAGAGAGTGATAATTTTATAAAATTAACATCATTAAATAGATGTAATAGAATAATGTTCATATTAGATTTTAAAATTAAATTAACATTTATTAAAAATATTAATAAAAAAATAACAATTAATGTTATATTAAAAAATAAATATTATATTTGATGTTAATTATTTTGAGGAGATAGTAGTAATTTCCAAAAATCATATTTAAAACATGAAATCAAACACATACACTATTATACTGTTAGGGTGTTATCCATAGTCAAAAGTCAAGTGGTATATTTTGCATGTCATCTTGGTAAGTGACGAAATAATCTCCTAATTAAGTATATATCATTTTGGTAAGTATGTGCTGAGAAAGAGGATACATATAATCATCAAAAGTTTAAAATTTATTATAAAAAAAAGGAAAGAATTGAAAACAATTTCATATTCCTTCAGCCTAATTTGATTTTCCTCAACTAAAAATTTCGACAGCCAAACATCTTAATCAATTATTTTATTTTTTTTTACAAATACTAACTAGTGCCTTAAAAATATTAGTTAAAAAACTTAAAATAAAAATATTTATAATAAAAAATCATTGTATTCATTATTTTTTTACATTCTGATATGATTTATATAGTAAATATTTTTTTCTTATAATTTTTTATCAATAAATATGTTTTGGATACTGCTGATTCACTATAGCAATTTTTTATATGTTTAATATAACTGTTTGTTCCATTCCTAGCACAGTAATTAAGGGTAATTAATTGAGAAGGAGGAGATAAACCGCATTAGGGGCGATGGCATGTGCACCCCACACATATTATCTTTTGTTTTCCTTGGTGATTGGTGAAGAAAGGCAGATAATAAAGCTGCAGAAGCAGGAGATTATCTATACACACACTCACCAATTATCCAACAAACTCCACAAATTATCTTTTGCCAAACAACAAATTGTATGGCACATGGTCCTTCCACCTCAATGGACCCCTCCCTTAAAATTAAAATCTATGCTATCTCTTTCCCTTCTTTAATGCCTTTAGTAGGGTCCTTTTCTCTCCACGCTCTCTCATTCTCCCACCCACCCACCGCTACAAAACGCCATAAAACCACACAGCACCCTTCTTCCCACTTCATTTCCACGATGGACTCTTCACCAAATAGAACCAGTTGCTGCAATTCACCCGAATTCGAGTTCTGGATGCTCCAAAACCCTTCTTTTCCTCAACCCAACCTTCTCTCCGCCGACGAACTCTTCGTCGACGGCTTCCTCCTCCCTCTTCACCTCCTCCCTAACAAACCACACCCTCCCCAAGCCTCCAACTTTATAACTCCGATCCACGAACCCGAACCTTCGCCAAGCATAACCGAATCCACCTCCACCACCACGTTCTCCTCGTCGAAACGGTGGAAGGACATTTTCAAAAAGAGTGATAAGAAAAACGCAGAGACCAACAACAACGAAGAGAAAGAGAAAGCAAAGAAGAAAGAGAGAAAAAGTGCAAGTGGAGCGAGTTCTGCGGAATTGAACATCAATATATGGCCCTTCTCGAGAAGCAGGTCCGCGGGAAACGCGGGTACCCGACCCAAGCTGTTCGCCGGAGCTCCGCCGACCCGGAAGGTTAACAGCGCGCCGTGCTCCCGGAGCAACTCCGCCGGCGAGTCGAAGTCCAGAAAGTGGCCCAGCAGTCCGGGCCGGGCCGGAGTCCACGTGGGCCGGAGCAGCCCGGTTTGGCAGGTTCGCCGGAAGAACTCCAACGAGCCTCCTCAGAAGCCCAAAGCTCGCCGGAGCAAAGTCACCGCCGGAGGAGGAACCGCCAGGGTTTTGAATCTGAACGTTCCCATGTGCATTGGCTACAGACACCACCTAAGCTGCAGAAGCGACGAGAACAGCGCCGCCGCCGTCACCAACGGTAACAGTAATAATAATTCTACTACTAATAATAATAACAGTGGCGGCAATGATGGAGGAAGTGGGGGTAACATTTTTAACCTACGCAACCTCTTCACCAAAAAATGCGCAGTAACTTCTCACTAGTGTTACTTTTTTAACTTGTATAATTATTTTTGACTTTTTTTTTGTTGGGGGTTTAGAATTTTGATTTTCGTATACGGAAAGCTATAGTTTCACTTTTGATTTGTGACTTTGTATGTAACCAAAAAGGTATCTCTTTCTGACTTACAGAGATTAGGACTTGAAACTAGATTCCTTCATGTCATCTGAACTGCTTTGTACTCCTCCTCGTGTAATCTGAACTGCTTTATCAGAATGTATTTATTGTTTAATATTATATTATTATTATTTAAGTTCGGTTCGGACTTTCCATGTGGACCTTTTTGCTGCTCTTAATTTTTCCTTTGCGTTTTTTTATGTTAATGTTTTATATTATAAGATCGTAAGGAAGAACCGCAGGAGTACAGAATAAAAATTTATGACGAATTGCTACCGAGGTGTGTGGTGTTTGTTCAAATGCCGATGATGACTTGTTTTTCTGTTTGATTAGGAGAAAAAGTAAAGTTAATTTTGAAAAATGTAATTTCAAATTTTTTTAAATTCGAATTTTATAGGTTAATTGGATCGCAAGGAAAGTGAGGTGTTTTGTTGAGAAAGATTTTTTAATGTAGTTCTGTTGAGACATTAGAAAGCTTTTACTAAAGGGCATAGTTATTGATTGTTGAAAGAAATGAATGCTCTTTACAGTTTTGACAGCAACCACTTCTGCTTCTCTGCTGTCATTCATGGTATGGCATAAGTGGGATAGTTAGGCGTTTGGGTGCCTTTCACGTCGTTGCTGGAAGCCTGGAACAGTACCTTAACCTAAAAAGGAAGAAGAAAAAAAGATTTTTTTTATATATAACCAAAAGATATCTAGGACTTTTATTTAACACCGAATCAAACTTCCTTCCATCATATTGGCTCATATGGGAGTAAAATAGTACTTCATTCTTAAACGCAAAATTAAACATTGGTTCTAGATTAAGAGACACCAGCCCTTATAAACTATTTTCATTAAGAAAAAAGTTGTTGCTGCTAAAATAGAACCCGGTATTCAAGTAGGGTAATTTTCTGAAAAGGCTTCCGGTGAAAGAAAAAATAAAGTAAAAGTTTTTAAATTAAGTATCTATACTATTCAAACTCGGTGAGCCTTCATGTTCGGTAGTCGGCCGAGTAAATCACCCAATCAGGCAGAGTAAATAAGGAAGATGGGAAAGAATACTTTTATTAACGGAAATATTAAGATTAGATCCTATCTTATCTTATCATGTATAATTTATCATATCTAATTCAAGAAACTAGACCATGGACCTAGCCAACAGCTATATAAGCAATCCTAAGAATTCCAGGTAACCAACTTCACTCTAATCAAATTGTGATACTTGTCTTCTTACCTTTGCGCCTTTATTCGGAGTGTCTTTGTAAGTATATCTCCTTCTCCCACCGTCGAAAGAGGAGCAACACCGCAAGCAAGGTTTTGCTATCCATGGTAAGGACAATATTAAAATTGTAATGGAATAATATATTATATAAAAAATGACTTTATGTAATAAATTATTATTAAAATAAATATGTGAAATAATTTTAAAAGATATTATTATGACTTTAATTATTTTGGATTGTATAATATTGATGTTTTATTTCTTTTAGAAATATATTTGTTTCACTTGCCTTCGCCTTCCTCCTTAACCGCATAAATTGAGAATCCTAGGATACTAATGGTTCTAATTTCATTCTCAGCTTTTGAATGCGATAGAACAGGTATTATTGAGTTTTGTTGGTTTGTATAATATTGGATATTTTATTTATTTTGGTAACATATACGTCTTTGTAATAGTATAATAGGACATGCTTTATATTTTATTTGTTTGTACCTCACTTTCATCCTTAACCGCATAAAATTTTTTAGATCCCACGGTGCTGGTTGTAATTTTACTCTCAAATTACGAAAGACATATTGTTACCAGAACTGAATGCTAATTAGGTTGAATATTTTTTTTTATCAGAAAAAATGTATTACTCCACAAGTAGATTTTGGGGGAAACAGTAACCTGAAATCTCTGTTATCAGTTGGCTGCTTTCAACCCTGAAGACAAGATTGACTTTTAGGAGGGACGGTATTCTTAGCATTGTGGGTAAAGTGGAGTTAGTTAGGCCAGTTGGTGTTGGAGAGCCGTTTAAAGTTATTCCTAACCCTCCTTAGTTGTAATCTCTTTGGGGTTGCCTTAAAATGTGTGTCCAATAGATGAACAAGAAATGGTTAATAACTATTTTCACCACATCCACAGCGAAAATGCCAAATAATCAAAATGCACCAAAAGTAAAACCAAACATATGTACCCAGTGATAACATAAATGTTGTCCCCATCTTAGTTTGAAAATTGCTATGTCATCTCTTATTCGTTGTTTCTTCTTTGCATGCCCAAAAGATGGTGAACACACCTTGAGGTGTATTAGAAATAAATTGGTTCTCCAATGTAGCTCTTTGTGGTTCAAAATGGTAGGATGTCAACTAAAAGAACTCCAATGTTCAAGGCAATAACATATCTTATATAAGTTGATTTGAGGTATTTATGGTATGTTTGATTTTATTATTAGAGATAACTTGAATATCTATACCTTATTATTAGAGATAAGTTGCATATCTATCCCTTATCCCTTATCGTTAGAGATAAGTGGATTATTTGTACCATTAGAAGTTACAAATGACAGAAAAATAAGTGAAGAAGGGTTGAATTATGTTTTAAGAGCTTTATTTTTCTTAATAAAATGTGTTTTAATAAATTTTTGGAGAGAGTCTATAATCTAATCAAATAGACAATATAAACAAACTTAATGAAAACACAAGTTTTTATCTCTTTTAAATACAATGTTTACGACTTATAAAAAAAACAAATACATTTTAAAGAAAACATAGTTTTAAAACACAAGACGAGAGAGATAAAGAAATCAAAACATCAAATTTTTTATACTCACTCATCTCCAACTCGAGATAACATCTCATCCTTGATTTTACCACTAAGATTTTACCAACCACAATCAGGTTACAAGTATTCCTTTCAACAGGCCTCTTCAAGCTTAACAATTGAGTATTTTTTAACTTATTTCTCCATGCAAAACACTAGTTATTCTTTGAACACAATCTCCTTAGGATTGGAAAGAAAAGGTTAATTAATAAGGTCAAATTCACAAATTGTTTTATGATCACTCAGACAAATGTACAAGTTTTATGTAAGTCTTGTTGTTTCACTCAAAGTTTTGCACTTAGAGGAAGAGAAGATAACGTTTTAATACAAGATAGTAAGTTCATCTAAAGTCTTATCTTGGCTCTAAACACGTTGTTATTTATAAGCATCCGTTGAAGATGATTACGGGCTTTATGACACCTTTCTTCGTCCTTTGTCTTCATCAAAGAGAAATGTTTGTTAGATATTAGATGTAACATTAAATATTTTTCACCAATTAATCAATTTAATAAGATAAAACTTCTCACTTATCTTCTTTTTATCGTACCGTTGATGTGTAATAGAGGAAAATGTCACTTTCTTGTTTAGAAAGTACATCGTTATTTTTTTCTAACATGAATGTACTTTTTTCCATGCTGTTTAGCTACATATTCAACCAATACTGTAAATTAAATGGGACCGCTCTTATCCATGTTTCATTGAATCTTAAATAGTCAAAGTCTTAAACAATTCAATTTCCTTCTGCTGATTTTTGAATGGAGAAAGAGTTCACAATTTCACCAACCAATTTCTCAACTATTTTTATTTTCCTATATTTAACTGGATTTTATTGCTTGCAACTATTTTTCTAGAACACAAATTTATCAAACTCAATTTGAATTTATGAAATTTCATAATAACTTATAAATATCGAGATTTAAAACAAAAAAAAATTGAGGTCAAGTGCCGAAAGTAGCTTTTTGACAAAACCTATATACGGTTTTTCCAACGTTTTGAAAGATGAAATCGCAATCTTTTCATTATTTAAAATAAACTCGTATTTGAATCTAATCGTATCTATCACATAAGTAGGAGTTTCAAACACATGTGGGCATACATGTTTAGTTTGTAGTTCATTGGATACTGAATTGGACAAGTATATTAGTGTAATTTATTTAGTCTTGGAGGTATAGATTTCTCTCTTTGTCAGAGCCCTCGTCCAGATTCAAAGCTTCAAATCTTTGGTGCTTGGCTGAGCAAGGGAAGCTAAGAGTCACGTGTAATTGGACGAACTCGAAGTGCTTAAAAATAACAATTTGAGGAAGCAGCAGCACTTTGAGGCAAAGTGCATGTGGCCCGTAATATAAAACCATCTTGCAAGGTCCCAACTCTACCATTCGTTTAAGTAAGGTTTCAATACGAGTCTGTAGATTGAAGAGTTTTTATTTTTCTTTTGAAAATTATTGTATTTCATGGTTGTGTTTCTATCATTGTTATGAGTTATAGCCAGATAGGAATAGGCAGAAGCAATCGAAGAAATGTGCAGTTTTTCCTGTTATCTGCATGGACCTTGCAATACTAGGCCCAACAGAGGTCCTATAAATGAGGGCCTTATCAACCTACTAAATACTTGCAAATATTCAAATATTAGTTTTGATTTATGGCTTGTTAATCATTAGAGAGTTTATTTATTTTGAATATAATTTTTTTTATATTTCTAATTAAATTATCTGAACCAAAATTTTATAATAAATATTATAAAAATGAAAATTTTATTTGTATGACAATCTATAATATATATATATATATATATATATATATATATATATATATATATATATAAATTTTATTTGAGATTTAAGATTTAATTCAAAACATCATGTATAATTTTTATGTATAATAACATTGTTTAAGAATTAGGCAGGTCTCAACTTTTTATACAATTTATTATTCTCCTTTTCTTTTCCTGCATTGAATTCTTTTGAAGTTTTCCTCCTACAAAATATGTTTTACTGCTACAGTTATAAAATTGAAAAATAAAAAAGTAAAAAAAAAATTAACACATACATGTAATATTTAAACAAATTATAATGGTTAAAATAAGTTAAGTTCTTATAATATATGCATGATATTGTGTCTCTGTTATTTTTTGCTTCTTTATTTAAATCCTTTTTTTTTTGCATGATAGGTGACAATAATCTAAAATGATATATATATATATATATATATATATATATATATATATATATATATATATTGTTGTGTTTGAAAAGCTAAAATGAGGTTTAAATCTTAATGTGTGTTTGCATGAATTTGATAGAATTGATTTTGAAGTAATATGATTTATGATTGAATGATTTTGGTTAGATTTAATTTTAAAGTAAAATTCAGTATAAATTATTTTATTCAATGCAAAAATTATTTAAAATTATTTTAATTCAGAATCAATTATGAAACAAAATTAATTTTGAATTTTTGTTAAAAGTGAAATCAAACATATAAAAAATTATCTAAAATTAATTTTTGATTCAAAATCAATTCTGCAACTTGAAACCATTACTTTATTATTATTATTTTTCTCTTAGACTTCATGCAAATTATTCAAAGTGCAAACTTTCTTACCATTAAGCTGACTTTAATATTTTAATTTATTTATCTTCTCTTACCATTACTTTATTATTTTTCTTTCGTTTTCATAAGGAGTGCCTACCATCAAGTGTAGAGTCTAATCTTCTATGGAATCTGGAAAGCCAAAGATAGACCCATCCAAATTAGATTTGTTGAATGCACAAGAGGAATTGAACTTTAAAAACCGTTAATATAAATCCTTCTTCTAGTAAAAGATATATATTTCAGTAGTTATTATTATTATTATTATTTAGAAAATATGTTAAATTTGGCTTGTTACCTAATTAGTTAACAATAATAACTCTTTGATGTTGGAAATTGCAAATAATATAATAGGAATGTAAATCAAGGTAAATCAAACATTAAATATGGACATTTCTTTTAAGTCAATCGGATTTAAATAATTAAATTTATTTTAAGAGAAATGAAATAAAAATAACCACAAAACGTTATTTAAGTAATTATAATAATATCAAAATATTACCATATGATTAACAAATTAGTAACAAAAAATTTACTCAATTTTGACCCTATTACGAGGGTTCGTTGGGTCGGCCTTAAGTTTAGGCGGTCCTTCTCTTCTCTTTCTATATAAAGCGGGAAAGCTGGGGAACGAAGGGAGGCTTGACGGCAGGCGAGTGACGCTGTGAATCCAGACCGACTTAGAGAGAACGAAACACAGCAGTGCGTATCAACACACTACAATGGAGCGTTTGGCCAGGTCAGCTCGAACGTGGCGTTGGCATTGGCGTTCATTTTCCTCTTTCCAAACCCTAGCTTCTCGCTCCTCACCTCCTTCTTCCTTTCCCAGTACGTTCCTCTTTCTTTCAATTTCCATGTTCCACTTCGGTTGTTTTTCTTTCTAAAATTGAATTTCTGTTATGAATGCTTCGTGATTCATTTTTGTGTTTAGAATTTGCGTCTTCTTGGTCTACCTCTTCCTCTGTTTCGAGTTCCAGAGTTTTGCGCGAGGATTATTCGTTGCTTCCGGTTGTCTTAGCTGGTATATTTGGGACGGGATTCGTGGAAGCTGCATATGCGGATAATGGTGCTGTTGATGTCCAAGAAAGTGCTAAGAAGGAACGTGAGCGAATTGAGGAGTTGCTTAGAAGTAGAGGAATTCGATATGGCTCTTATCCTCGCTTCACTGTTTCCGTTAAAGGCCAAAAGGTTCAACTTCAACCTCTCTTTTTCTTCACTCACATTGAAAGTCAAACTATATCTGATGCTGGAATTACAATTATAGGTCAGTATTAAGTTTCAAATTCCTCCTAATTGTGAAGTTTCACAACTTATCGCAAATCTTACTGCACATCTTGGAACAAAAGCTGAAGGCCATGGTGGTGGTTCAGACATGTTATTACGAGCTTGGGACAGGTACTTCATTCTCAATTTCCGTAATTTAGGGAAGATTAGCACTTAGCTGGCATGTTTATGGCTTATGGTACATTGAGTTTTTATCCTTTACATAGTGATGCACTCAATTTAGTTAAAATCCTCGGTGTTTCTTGTAACCTGTCCACAGCACCGTTGCTTGGCAACTTACCCTTACTCATCCATCAAAACTAAAACATATTCAAGGGAACAATCTGTCTTCAACAGATATAATTGCAGATGATAGAGATCTATGTATACTCATATTTCATTCTCTCATTGGTTCAGATAAAGCTGTAAGTCTTTAATTTTTTTTTAATTTTCTTAATTTGATCTCCACATTGTTGTTCTTTTGTGCATTGAAAAAAATGGTCATTGCTCAGCAGAAAAATCTCAATATTACAGGAAATTGAATTCATTAAGCAAGGGGACTTGAGTCCTGAAGAGCTTGATGCTTTTGTCTCTGTTTTACAATTAGCTGGTAACAAGTTGGGACAAAGAAACACCCTGGAAAGAAAACCGAGGGAAGAGACTGAAAAGGTGCCATCTGTAGATAAATCTATTTCTGATCTTGAGGGTATGGGAGTGAGAATTTATGGACTTGATGAACCCGTAGGTATATCAAATGATGGTGAGATATCATGGGACAACATTGCTGGTTATGAACATCAAAAACGGTATGTAAATCTGGAAATCTGGCTTGTATTTTCTTACTAGCTGAATGCTCTATCTAATTTTGAAAGCAAATATTGTTTCTTTCTCAAGATTTTCAATTTTATGTTTTGACACCTCAGTAGCAAGTTGGCGTTCATATATTGCTTGATATGATCCTTGACGTGATTAGATTCTAGTATTTGAAGGGAATGAGAGGTTTGTCAGTCATTCCAACCAATTTGGTTATCCATATATGTTTTGTGTGGTCTCTATATCTCATTAGAGCATTTTAACACTATATTTTTTAATTGCTTTTCCCTTTTGTATAATATATACTTCCAAGTTATAACACCTAGTATCATCTGTTAACACGTGTATACAGCTTTCATTTATCATTATGCATGAAAGTAAATTTACTTAAATCTTTATTTTTGTTGTATTTTGTAGAGTGGTAGAAGATACGATACTATTGGCTTTGCATAGTCCTGAAGTATATGATGATATTGCTCGAGGGACTCGTCATAAGTTTGAGTCAAACAGACCTCGAGCTGTGCTATTTGAAGGTCCACCAGGTGTGTCATTTAGGCTCTTTTATACGTTTTGTGTATAATAATGTGATGCATTTAGGCTTAGTTTGGAATAAATTTTCTATTTTCTGTTTTTTTCATTCTATTGTAAAAAAACCTTAACTTTTTCACAAGAAATATAAATTGAAAGGGAGAAATTCTGTCCAGGAAGGATTATTTCTCGAAAGGAAAACTATTTTTTGTTTTTTTTTTTTTTGGTGAATGGAAAACCATTTTCTCCAAGTTTGAACTTGGAAAAAAACCACCAACTGTTGATAACTTGGTGTTAAGAACAAATTCTTTCCTTTCAAACAAGAATGTGAAACATCTACATTGAAGGAACAATGTTTTTCCTTAATTTATTTAAAGAACATTTTCCATTATTGAAAAGGGCACTAATTATTGCATAAATGGCACACTTGTCTGATCATGTTGAAGATTTTGCAACTTTTATACCAATCATATGTAATAGATTAAAAAATATTAGGATTTCATTCAATAACATGTCTCTTGAAAATATTATTAGTCTAGCTTTAAAATGACCACCTGGCTTCTTTAATTGTTATGAAGTGGGGTACAATTAGGAAACTTTAATTTTTCAGTTAATTTAATTATCATCTTACTATTTATATATCTCTTTGTACATGGGTTGGACATAAATACAATGTGTAGTTATTGATGAAATTATGAGGTTTTAGGTATAGAAGGGGAGGAGGTTGAGAGAAAATAGACTTTACTTAATGAAATGTATTACAATGTATTGATGTGTGTTCTTAAAATCTATATCACTAGCTGTTTGTTATACTAATCATTATCCTAACTAATTAGGGAAACAAATCACAAGATAAGGAAATATATGATAATCAATCATAAGAAATAATGGAAAAGAGGGAAATTATTCCTAAATGATAATCTAAGTTATTCTAAAATATGGCAAGATATTTTCATTTCTACTGTTAAAGCTTACTGAGCTTTAAACTTGTTAAAAATAAACCATTTACGAAAAACTAAAATGTAGAATCTCTACTACTGTCATGGGGCCAGCTGATACTTCTGGGAAAGCTGTGGTGCCAGGCTCATATCTTTGGCAAAGCCGCAAAGCTAAGCCAATTTCTTTGTTCCCATAAAGTATGATTCATACCGAAGAGGGCAGGTTTGTGCAGAGGAGTTCATGGGTCAACAAGAGGAGAGAGGAATAGTGCCAAACCGCCATAGAAACCTCAAACAAGGGTGCACGAGACCCAAAGACGATGAACCAAGTGCAGATTGGGTATATGAGCAGGGCTTTGCTTGATGAATTCCACACAACTAGGATTTTCCCAAAGGGAAGCAATGCATCCTTCATCACCTTACTACCTAAGGTGCCTGACCCTCAAACCCTCAATGATTTCAGACCTATTTCGCTTATCGGATGCATATACAAGATTGTGGCTAAGCTCCTATCAAATAGGCTGAAGAAAGTCTTGTCATCCATCATCGATGAAAGACAATCTGTCATAGATGGCAGACAGCTGCTGCATAGTGTTATCATTGCAAATGAAGTGGTGGAGGAAGCAAGAAGGGGGCAAAAGCCATGTCTGGTGTTTAAAGTGGATTTTGAGAGAGCTTATGACGCGGTCTCCTGGGACTTTCTAACTTATATGATGTCCAGAATGGGGTTCTGCAATAAATGGATATGCTGGATCCAAGGTTGCCTCAAATCTGCCTCGATTTCGGTACTGGTAAACGGGAGCCCCACTTCTGAATTTATCCCTCATAGAGGTCTTAGACAGGGTGACCCGTTAGCACCTTTGCTATTTAACATTGTAGCGGAAGGTCTAACCGGTCTAATGAGACAAGCAGTAAGTAAGAGCTTTTCTCTGAATTTTTGGTTGACAAAGACAGCGTACCAGTAAGCATTCTTCAATATGTTGATGATACAGTATTTTTCGGGGAGCCTACCATGCAAAATGTCAGGGTCATCAAAACGATCTTGAGGGGATTTGAACTAGCTTCTGGTCTTAAAATAAATTTTGCAAAAAGCTATTTTGGTGTAGTGGGTAAATCTGACCAGTGGAGTAGAGAAGCTGCTGAATTTTTGAACTGCAGAATTTTTTCGCTGCCTTTCACATATTTGGGTATTCCCATTGAAGCAAACCCAAGGCGTGGCGAGCTGTGGGATCTAGTCATTAGGAAGTGTGAGAGAAAATTAGCTAGATGGAAACAAAGACACTTATCATTTGGGGGGAGAGTGACCCTTATACAATCTACATTATCCTCTATCCCTATCTATTTTTTCTCTTTTTTCAGGTTGCCCGGAAAAGTAGCGGATAAGCTGATCCGAATCCAGCGTAGTTTCTTATGGGGAGGTGGATTGGAGCATCGAAAGATACCATGGGTGAAATGGAAAACAGTTTGCCTTCCAAAAGAAAAAGGGGGTTTGGGTATAAAAGACATAAGGGCTTTCAACAAGGCATTACTTGGAAAATGGAGGTGGGAGATGCTTCAGCAAAGCAACAAGTTATGGTCCAAGATATTGGATTCCAAGTATGGTGGATGGAGATCAATGGTGGAAGGTATTAGAGGGAACAAGTCAGTTTGGTGGCAAGATTTAATGGAGGTGACACATGACCAACAGCTGAATACTATCCTCCAAGATGGTACAACTTGGAGGGTGGGGTGTGGGGATAAAATTAAATTCTGGGAGGATTCCTGGTCTGGACATGGTGAAGCTCTAAAGCTGAAATACCCAAGGCTGTATCGGATATCTCTCCAGCAACATAAACTCATCCAGCAGGTGGGAAGTTTCAATGATTCAGCATGGGAATGGAACCTTTCTTGGAGAAGGCCTTTGTTTGATAATGAAATCGCATCCGCTGTAGGTTTTATGGAAGACATCTCTCAGATTGCAATCCAGCGACATACAGCAGATTGCTGGATGTGGAAAGCTGAGCCTAATGGATTTTACTCTACTAGGAGTGCCTATAACCTGCTACAAGAATGTTCAGTGGAGGCAAATCTGGATGAAGCGCTTCAGAACCTATGGAAACTAAAAATCCCAGCCAAAGCTACAATCTTTGCTTGGAGTCTAATCAAAGATCGATTGCTGACTAAGTCTAACCTGGGAAGGAGGCAAATAGAGATAAATGACAACATATGCCCTTTTTGCAGAAATCAGCTGGAGGATGCAGCCCATTTATTTTTCAACTGCAACAAATCTCTAGCTTTATGGTGGGAATCCTTATCGTGGACTGGAATATTGGGGGCCTTTTCCATAATCCCTAGGCACCACTTTTTGCAGCACCAAATCGGGATGAATGGTGGGAAACGAAACAATAGGTGGAAGTGTTGGTGGGTAGCTCTAATGTGGACAATTTGGCAGCATAGGAATAAGATCATCTTCTCGAATAAATCATTCAACGCTACTAAGCTGATGGATGATGCACTGTTTTTGCTATGGACTTGGCTTCAAGCATCGGAGAAAGACTTTACAATGCACTTTAACTATTGGTCTACCAACCTAACAATAGGTTTTTCTGTAGATTAGGAGGGCTCACTAGCTGTGGGGTACTAAGATTAGGAGGGCTCACTAGCTGTGGGGTACTGTTGCTGTATTCATTTTGAATAGGGTGGACCACATCAGTCTGAAAATAGCCTGACCAGTGGAACCACTAGACTATTTCATATCACCTTGTAATTCTAGTACCACTGGTACTCATCCTATAATATATATACATTACTTTTGCTGATTAAAAAAAAATGAGCAGGGCTTTGCAAGTCAGATGTTGTTGAGAGTGGCTGGAAACTGACTGTAGCACACCACCACACTCAATAGAATATGGAAATGTGTGGAGAAAATGTGTCTACACTCTGCACTCTGTAATCCTAATTAATTTGGATAATAAATCATAAGAAAATATGACAACCAATCCTAAGAGATAATGGGAAATAAAAAAACTAATCCTGAAGGATAATCTAAGATACTTTTGAGATATTTTCATATATTCTAACAATCATTTCCTTTATGTGCACTTTTGGCATATCAAATATACCTATGATCTCCAAAGTTTGAGCTACTGTTATTTCATAGCCACTGTTTTAACAAGAGACTTCTGTTGAACTGATTCTTTGAAATTGGAATTTCAATTTAATATGAAGTTACTAGGCGCCAACAGTACAAACCTTTATTTTCATTATTCACATTATATGTGATGTTTGAATGGTACAATTTTATGGTTTCAGGTACAGGGAAAACTTCCTGTGCTCGTGTTATTGCCAATCAAGCGGTATGTGGCTTTTAAATGTTTTAGTTTTCCCCTTTGCTTTATTTTTGAATTGGTATCTGAGTATCCTGCATTATCCTCTACCAATGAAAAAAAAAACACACATTATAGCTATTCTTGAAGCAACATTCAAGGACGTTATGTATGATATAAAGTGGGGTACACTGGATATGTTCCACTTGCATGTAAATTAATTGGATGTTTACCTGTCACTTGCCAGGAAGTAGGGTCTTGTGTTTTTCGGGGAAAATTGCTTCATATATTGATTAATTGGTGATTAGTATAATAGTATTACTATATATCCTTATTCTGTGTGTATATATTTTCGTTCTACATAGTTTAGTTTGTGTGGCTGTTCTGTGTGCTTTCAGATTGTGATTTTCTGTGTGTTAAACTCTTGTGAGCTCTGGTGTAAATTTAATATGGCCTCATAAATGGCAATTCTGTATCTTTGTATGCTAGCTTGAATAACAACGCTTATGGTTTTGAGTTTGGTTTAATATAATTAATTGATTCTTGCATTATTCTGCAATATAGTATACATTATGTTGGGTAAATCAAGTAGAATTTTGTATATTGCACTCAAATATGCAGTGATCTGAAACTGATGAACTTGATTTGGCAGGGTGTCCCTTTGCTATATGTTCCACTTGAGGCAATAATGTCTGAGTTCTACGGTAAAAGTGAACGTCTTTTGGGGAAAGTGTTTTCACTGGCGAACACTCTTCCTAATGGTGCTATTATATTTCTGGATGAGGTAACAAAATGAGAAATGTTGATAAGGAGTTTCTATGTGCCTCTTATTGGTTTTCCATAAAACTTACATATTGTTTGTGTTCTTTCTTTTGTGGGATACAGATTGATTCTTTTGCTGCTGCTCGTGACAATGAAATGCATGAAGCTACACGTAGAATATTGTCAGTCTTATTGCGACAGGTTAATCTTGTTGGTTACTGCTTTAAGATACACAGAATGGCTTGTTATATACCTTTTGTCTATAGAAAATTACTGTGTGCTAGAGTTTTAGAAGTTTTATTTTATAGTGAAGAGCTTATGAAGACTTATTTTCAGCTTGTGAGTTCTAATTTAGCATCATATGTATTCTTCAAGATTAGTTTATGATTTGATTTTTAAGAGAGAGCTCCGTAGTGTTGATTGCTTTAGTAACCGATACCATCTAGTGGGTCAAGTATTGGTGGTTGTTTGGATTAGTTTTTTTATAATATTGATATTTTATTTTTACTGGATCCAAGTAATGGGTGAACTTACTTTCATATTATGACAGTAAAGCTTGATAACTCTTAAATCTAGAATAAATCTGTTATTTATCAATAACTCACCCAAACTAAATCAAACATGTTGAGAGTTTACTTTTTTATGTAATATGACTGACGACGGATGGATCAAAATTTGCAGATAGATGGCTTTGAGCAGGATAAGAAAGTAGTTGTCATTGCTGCCACAAATAGAAAGGAAGACCTTGATCCTGCATTAATCAGGTGAGCTTGAATGCAAATTGCTTTATAGCTTGCAAACTTTACGGTCAATCATACAGGAATCTCATCCTAACTGTTTTTTCTCCTTCTGCTTGTAGTCGGTTTGATAGTATGATCGCCTTTGGCTTACCTGATCATCAGAATCGTCAAGAAATCGCATCCAAATATGCAAAGCACCTGTCCAAACCCGAACTAGATGAACTTGCAAGAGTTACAGAAGAGTAAGTTGGGCTAACTTTTGAGTTCCGCATCTTAGTTATCGGTTACAAATTGGTGGGTAGTGAAAGGAAGAAGGTAGAACATGAGGGAAGTATATAGATGTATTGACCTCTTATTTTGACTTTCACCATGACACATTCTTTAATAATTGAAATTATGTAACCATTCATTAGGCTTTTCCAAACCTCAACATGCTCCGATTATGTTACAGTCACTTCTAAATTGTTTTGCACTGCCTTAAAAGATGTTTTGCTCTATTTTTTATCAGTCCTTTTATGTTCATCGGTTCCTATTAATTATTTCAGTATGTCTGGAAGAGATATTAGAGATGTTTGTCAGCAAGCCGAACGATCGTGGGCGTCAAAGGTAAAATTATTTTTTATTTTTCAATTTCCAGTCTTAGTGTTCAGGGATATCTACTCTCAATATTCATTACAAATAAGAAATTTAGAATACACAATTTAGAGGCTAGTGTTCTCACTTTCTTCATGCTTTTAATTTGACATTTTAAAGTTCTTGTTTTATCTCTCTTTTAATGTGCATTTCACGTTACTTTCATAATTAGTCAATTTTTTTTTCTCTCAACTATTTTAAACTATCGTTTTTCTTATCTTTATCTGCATAATTGATCTTCTTAACAGTTTTTCTTTTTTAACTTACCCTCTTTTCTTATGTTCATCTATAAAGGAATTATTAATATTTAACAATAATTTTATCTTACAATTTAAATTGTTCACTGTAAGGTTAAAATATAATTTATATATTAAAAATATTTATTTATTAGGAATTTTAATTATATAAAGTGATGCACAACTTAAAATAGTACTAGTGTTTTTTTTAATTTATAAGCATGTATTAATGGATGGACAGATAATTCGAGGGCAAGTTCCTAAAGAAGGCGAAAAAGCACAGCTTCCACCTTTGCAAGAATATATAGAATGCGCCACGAGTCGACAGGAGGCGCTGCATAGTGCTGCCGCAAACAGGAAGTTCGCAGGCTCTTTCCGCCGCAGGAATAGGATTTCAAGCGACTAACACCTCTTTTTTTTTTTATTAACTCTAGAAATCCAATTAGAATATTAGAAAATTTAATACAATTTATGTGCACTACTTAACTAACTCTTATATCCCCTCTTACCGAGTTTGACAGTGCAAATTTTTTACTGTCCTGTATATGCATTAATTAATATAGTAAAGGGTTTCTATACAATTATTTAATTTCAAAATATAATAATTATTTTGAAAGTCGTAATAATGATAGTTCTTTATTGATTAATAATATAACTTTTTTATACTAACAAAATAGAGATATTAAATTCTAACTGTTATGTATTGTTATTGTTGAAAGAATTAGATTGTAGTGTATTTCAATTAAATTAATCTTGTGTTTAGATAAGGAATTTTAAATTTCATAGTGTGTTCGGATGAAATAATTCAGTAGAGAAATTTAATTTTTTAAGGAATTTAAAATAATTTTTGATAAAAATAACTTTTTGGATAGAATATTTGAAAGGAGATTTAATTTTTATTATTTTTTTGAATTATTTTGATTGACTAAAAGTCTAAAAGAGTGGGATTTCGTAAGTTATTTTTCACTTATGTTGGTTGCAGTTTTTTGGGTCATAATTTTTTTTATGATGTGAATCAAAGTTATTTTTTGTTGATATCGACTAAGGTTTTTTTTAGATGATGGTTAAGGTTATCTTCTCACTTAGTCATGGGAATTTTTTGCTAACGTCGACCAAGAATTTTTTTAGTTGTTATCATCTAGATTTTTTTAGTTGATGTTGATCAATGATTTTTTTGGTCGACGTTAGTTAGATTTTTTTCTGTTGACATTGGTCATGACTAACTTTTGAGTAGACACATGTTAGGAATTTTCAGCTGATGTCAGCTAAGTTTTTCCAGTCAACAACATCAGTTAAATCTATTTTTTAGTCAATATTGACTAAGGTTATTTTTCAGCCGATGTTAGCTAGGATGTTTTGGCTAATGTCAACTAGATTTTCATAGCATGTGTCAGTTAGGAATTTTTTTGCTGACATCGACTAGGATTTTCTAGTTGACATCAGTCAAAGTTATTTGGTTAGGGTTTTTTTGCTAACATCAGCTAGGTATTTTTGACCGACATCGGGCATGACTATTTTTAGTCGACATCGACTAGATTTTTACAGTTGACATCCACTAGAGTTTTTTCGGTCGACATCGGTCAGAGCTATTTTTTAGTCAATATCAGCCAAGGCTATTTTATAGTCAATGTTGGGTAAGGTTTTTTGTCCAACATTGGTCATGATTATTTTTTAACCAACTTCGATTAGGGATTTTTCAGCTAACATTGATCAATGATGTTTTCCGGCCGATATCAAGTAGGTTCTATTGGTCGACATTGACCAAACTATTTTTTAGCCGATATTGGATAGATTTTTTTTTCAACGCCTGCTAAAATTTTTTAGGCCGAGGTTGACTAAAAATAGTCTTGGTCAATGTCGTTTGAAAAGATCGTAGTCGGTGTTTGTCAAACAAACCCTAGCCGACGTTGATAAAAAAACCTAGCCAACATCGACTAAAAAATAAATTCAACCAACGTTAGTCAAAAAATAACTCCAGCTTACGTCAGCTGACAAATATTTTTGGCATACTTTGACTCACCAACATTCACACTAGGTTGCCCATGGTTCATACCAGGTTCAGAATTTGGCTCACTTCTACCCACATGATCACCCTCATCAACATTACAATCAACTTCATCTTCAACAGTTTCAACAGCTTCTTCATTATAATATCCTGCAACCTCTTCATTCACACCCTAACGTTGTCCATCTTCAAAGCACATCTCATGAGTATAATCAAGTGTTGTGACTGGGTGTTCAACATAAATAGCCATTTCACATTTATTTTGAATTGCATAAGTGGTCAACTCCATGGCATCATTGTTATCCAAAAATGGTTCCAGGTTGCCTTCAAAGCTAGCATGCTCTGCTTTCCACCATAATTTCATTGACCCATCAAAAACATCACCCTTCAACAATCCCACAACATCAAAGAAACACCATTCATCTATGTCTTGACTATGATATGTTATGACTTCACGATCATCATAGTGCAAGGAAGGTCCATACTTAAATTTCCCTTTACGATGGAGTACAACAATGAATGTTCATTCAACCATGTTGTATTAACCAAGCAAATGAAGAATTAGGGTCTAAAAAAAATCTTTATCTTGACATAACCACTTCAGAAACCCCAATTTTAATACAACCCAAAATTTGGAAAATTGCAAAGCACACTTTCAAAAATTCAATTTAGGAAATAAAATTCCTATACCCTAAGGCACAAACCTAATTCATAAATTAACAACCACAACCCCAAATCAACAACCGTAAATTAATTAACATGCTAACACATCTGCATCAATGTTGTCCAAATACGTCAAGATAGGGACAACTTGTGAAATATCGTTGAACCTCCAAAACAGAATATTCGATTGATGCATTATACCACACAAACGTTGTTCGATTCTCACATTGTCCAAATGCACAGAAGCATTGTTTAAACCCACGCAAACGCCGTTGAAATCAACCAATTACATCAATCACACACTGAGAGATGTCTAACATTGTTACTTTTGAAAAATATCAATAATCCACCTCACTTCACTTAAAATGCATGGAAATAGCTTATTAGAATTTTGTTTGTCACGTCATTAATATACTTAACATCGTCTTAACAAAGGATTAAAAAACACAATTTGAAAATTTCAAGGATTAATACAAATAATTTTAAATTTTAGGGACTAAAAAAACATACTTTCTAATTTCAAGGACTAAAATAATAATTAAAATTAAATTTTTAAGACAAATTTTTCTTTAGTTCTATTCTTTTGATGAAACGTGGTTAAAGTTTCTATATTTTTCTATCAATAAATTTGGTTCTCAAACTTAAAAATTGTATGAACTTAATCTCTCAATTCTAAGAATTTATTGTTTTTTAAAGTTTGGAAAAAGTAAATGTACATAAATTTTAAATGGAAATTACTATTTCGTATGAAATAGTATTTCGTGAAATCACACGAACGGTTATATATGAGAAAACATATTCTCATGTTTTCAAATTTCTTTTAATTATTGTTTATTTTAAAAAAGCACATTGGTCCAAGTAAGCATTCGTGCGTTTCATGCAGTAGTTTATTTGTAATGTATAATATTTTTCTTTTTAAAGTTTTAGAACTAAACTCAACTTTCACTACGCCGGAAAATAGTTTGTTATTCACCTAGATTAGCTAATAGTGTTGCTGACAGTTTGACTCATTTATTGGATTGTGGAAGTTCCTTCCCAATTACTCCAGGATATCAGGCTTCAGACTTTTTTATTTAATAAAATCATCTATATTAAAAAAAAAACAGATCAATGTGAAAATATAGGAGCCTTAACCATATTTGATTGAAAGTAAAGAAATTAAAAATATTTTTTTTTCATTATTTTATTAAGAATATTTATGGATTGGTTTTGAACATTTGGAAGAATGGGATAAAAAATATTCGATCAAATCCTTTCTTTTCTGTGGGCAAAATATTTGATCTCATAGTTTTCTTATGTGTTCATCCAATATATTTAATTTTAAATTAAAATTCAATCCAATCTAAAATACTCTGTTCAAATTGGATTGGTTTTCTATTTTAATATTATTTTAATCTTTCTTTATAAAAATAATAATTTAAAATATCAAATATTTCATGTATAAGTTATTTATATATATAATTAATAGGCTTAAATATGTTTTATATTTCTTAAATTTAAGTTGAAAATTAGAATTGAGATTTTAATTTGTGACCCGTTAGATTAATCCCAAGGTTCAAATTAATTATAATAATGAATTTTAATCATTTAGTGACTTGATTTTAAGTTAACCGTTGGATATAAATGTAAAGTCAGGATTGCTGCATGAGAGGATCCAAACGCCTTATTCTTAAAGCGACACCACATAGTATTATAGTGAGTAGTGTGCCTTCTCTCTCTCTCTCTCTCTCTCTCTCTCTCTCTGTGTTGCGTTTTGTGAAATCTTATTCGACATGGCGTCACGGGACAACAAGAAGGCGTCGAGCAGCCGAGCCGGCAGAATTCGCACCCTCTCCGATCTGAACCGTCCCTCCGCCGATTCCGACAGCGACTCCGATGGCCCTCAGGAGTACTACACCGGCGGCGAAAAGAGGTTCTCTTCTTTCCCCCAATCCAATTCAATTCTTACATTCTATGTGATGCTTCAACACTAATCCAGCCCAATCCTCATGCAAAACCACAAAATTCGAAACAAAACTAAAACACGCTTTATCGATGTCGTGAACTCCACGTTTTAGCAACTTCTAGTTTTCAACTTCTTCATATCAATTTGTATGCATAAATGTGTTGTATAATATATTGCCTTTCCGATTGTTACTGTATGGATTATTGAAGTTGACTTAAATAATGCTGGTGCAGGCGTACCACCGCTCAAAGAGCTAAGTTTGATTTTTGGAACAGTTTTTTCCCCTCAATTATATAAAATTCTAGCATGGTTTATGTATATTTGAAATGAGAGTTACAATTCGTGCTGGTATGTTTCATTTTGTCTTCTAAATTATATGTTTTGGTGTTGTTATTGTTTTCTTTATCTTCTTATTATTGTAGACTGTGATTTTTTTTGTGTGTTGATTGACTACCTTTTCTTCCCGGTTGTTCTTGCCTGGGTTGATTGGTGGGCGTATTTTCCTGCCACATTTATTGGCATTCTGCTTGATATTACAGAAAAAAGCTTTCTCAAACAGAAATTAGTGTTTAGATTTCATACTTATGCAATGTGCTTTTAGATTTTTGTCAAACTCATTTTTGGGTTGAAGGATTGAAAGCATTTGAAAACTTATCTTGAGGCATTAAAAACAATAAAATCATGCTTTTTATGAGAGGTTTTGAACTTTTACTTTGAAGCTATTTTGCTTAAATTTGGGTTGTTTCTTTTTTTTCTTTTCTGGTATAGGTGTTGGGCTTTTGAAACCCCAATAAGCACTCTGTTTTTTCTTCTTAGGTTTAATAGCAATGCTTCTGTATTTTGATAGGCTTTGAAGTGCATAACGACTTGAGTAAATTTTAGATAGGGGTAACTATATATCTAAATTTTGTTATGATATTTTTATTTAGTATGTAAAATATTCACTTTTAAGCTGTGTTTAGATGGATGGAGCAGAATGAAAAAACGATACTCAACCCATTTTAAAGAGTTTTTACTTTTTAAGTTAATGTGGTGGAATGCTTAAGGATGGGACACAAACTATTCCTTGCCAGTCAAACTCTTGAAATTTCCGTACTCTCCAATTTAGAGGATTTTCAATGGAACACTAATATTTTAAATAGTCATATACAATTTTAACCCAACACCTTAACCTTTTTGCTACTAGTAGGTTATTATAACTTATAAGAGCAA
Organism: Glycine max; assembly: GCF_000004515.6. NCBI lineage: Eukaryota > Viridiplantae > Streptophyta > Magnoliopsida > Fabales > Fabaceae > Glycine > Glycine max. Next base: position 8,758,498 of record NC_038251.2, on the reverse strand, counting down.
TTCTAGAAGATAAGTTTGTAATCTACTCCACTCAGGTTTTTTACTTCCAAAAAAGGAAAGGGGCTCCCCAACATTACCTCTTTAAAAATTTCAAAAAATAGAGTTGTACCTTTCCCTTCATCCAATTCCAAACCACTCCACTTCATCCTCTTCAGAATTTCCATACGCAGCCATATGCTTCACTTCTATGCTCTACTTTTCTAGAACCTCAAGCACCTTATACTCAGTGAAATATCACTTTTGACTACCTTGATTGAAAGTGTTTGACATTTTGATATTAAAATTTCTGGTGTTTCTAATTTTTCTAATGATTTATGGATGCACACGTCTATGTCCAGTTAGTTTTATAGTTTGATTCTTTTCTACTGAGTATTTAACCATTGCACATTATATCTCCAGTGGAATGCTTGTCCAGGATCCTTCAAAGGGAAATGATGTGGATGAAATTTTCAATCAAGCTAGGCAACTTGGGGCTGTTGAAAGGCCTCTTGATCAGCTTCAGGAGCCTCCAAGGTCAACTAGCTTTACTGGAACTGGCAGGTTACTCTCGGGGGAAACTACACGATCTACTAATAATCAGCAACCTGAGGCTGTTGTTCATAACATTGTTTTCTGGAGTAATGGTTTCACTGTAAATGATGGACCATTGAGGAGTTTGGACGATCCTGAAAATGCCTCATTTTTAGAGGTGATGGTATTAAGATTCTGATTCCATTAGTGGATTTGAGGGTAAAATAATTTGGAAGTAATGAGGTTGCCTTCCTGAAAAGGCAAATGCTCTGATATTAGAAGATAGAGATTTTGCATTTGGTAAATGTTGTTCAGAAAATAATGGAGCATCTTAACTTTCACTTATAACTTCACTTTTTATTTAAATCCTTTCTGCAATCCAGCATATTTTGTTATATAAGTGTTTTGTGAGTTGGTTTCATAATCTATTTTCGAGACCATGTAAGAATGCTTCCCCAGAAATGTGTTTGGGCTATTATTACTTTCTTATTCAATATGTAAAATGATTCCATTGTGCTTAATGATATTTTCTATTTTTTTAATGCAGAGCATAAAAAAATCTGAGTGTCCCAAAGAGCTTGAGCCTGAAGATAGGAGGTCATCTGTTAATGTTAATCTCATACGGAGGAATGAGAACTATCGTGTGAGTTTTCTGTTTGAGTTATTTGGTTTGTCTCTGTTCAATTTTACAATTAAAGCAGGATGAACTTAGACCTTGTTTGGACAAACTTTTGTATAAGCACATATAGAAAAAGAAAAATGAAGGAAAAATGGATTGAGCTTCTTGCATAAGCTAAAATTTAACGTGCATAAGTTGATTTAAGCTTATGGAGAAGCTCAATACATTTTATCTTCTTATTTTCTTCTCCTGTAAGTGCTTATGAAGAAGTATATCTAAACAAGGTCTTAGGTAGCATCGTTTATTAGTTTTGGAGCTTTTGATGCTTTGGATTTTGAAATGCAATCCAGATCATTTATGCATAATTACTTATATCTGAAATCATACATGTCCAATGTGTAAATTATAAGTGCATTTTTTTGTGCGTACAGGAACCCGAAAAGCAGCATGTTGCATTTCAGGGAGTGGGAAGAACTCTTGGAAGCAGCTCTACATCAATGGCTCCTGACCCTCCTGCTGCCTCAACACCTCCCAACACAGCACCAACTCCTTCTGCTGGCCTGGTAGTTGATCAATCATTGCCATCAACCTCAATACAACTCAGGTTGGCTGACGGAACCCGCTTGATATCACATTTTAATTACCACCACACAATCAGCGACATTCGTGCCTTCATTGATGCATCTAGACCTGGGGGTCGGCAGAATTATCAACTTCAGTTGATGGGTTTCCCCCCAAAGATTCTAGCTGATGAAACTCAGACTATAGAGCAGGCAGGACTGGCAAATTCAGTTGTCATACAGAAATTTTAGCAAATTGCTGCTTCATGCGATTAGTCATTGCTGGCTAAATGCTGCATGGAAGGGATCCAGTTTTATTAGGGGCTTCTAGACGTGAGGTACTGTTATTTACAAAAACAGATAGGAAACCCCCCTAATGTTGGGGGGACATTTTCTTTTGTTGCTCAAAGTTTACCAAGTATTTGCTTTAGGACCAGTTGGATGGCTTAGCTTTGGACCTATTTCATGTTATGATGATTGTGTTGTGTGTCCTCTTTCTGGCTGGGCCTAGTGACTGAACTTGATAATATATTGAACACTTCACTGAAATGCAGGATAGCCGTAAGTCACACGTCAGTTTTTGAATATGTGCTACCAATTACAAAGCTGCAGCATACATTTGCTTGGGCTCGGTGAGCATACCCCTTGAATAAGGGGAAGCGAAAGAACATATATTTTAGCCACCAGTAAAGAAAGGGCATATATATTTTTTTAATGATAGGAATCTACAGAGTTTAGGAAAAGCAATAACGAATGAAAAAATTTCATTTTTTCTTCTTCTCATTTTTGCTGAAAGGAAAGGGAAGAAACCTCATCATTAAGTATCATATATAGATATATTTTTATTTACTCATATATTCTCATTTTCCCCTTATATGATTCCAAAGAAACCCTAAAGAAAACTGTACATAAGGAGAATTAGACTCTTTAGTGTTCAATAGGATATATGGCCGTTGAATTTAGAATTATTTTAATTTTAATTCTTTCATACTGAGAATTAGTATAATTTTATATTTTACTTGATTTTTCAAAATAATTGGGATATAAAATCACAATTAACTATTATTTTGATTCTATTATTAAAATGTTCAAAACAACTATCTATTGAATAAAAAAATAATCCTAAAAAAAACTGAGTAAATTATACTTGCACCTCATGTGTTTTTTTTTTTTCAAATTGTATCCGACACACACATGTTGGTCACATGATTTTTAATGAAAATTTATGCATAAAATATTTTCATATTCTTTCTCTTTAACTTCATAAAAGACATGACATTGTTTTCAACCTGAACATATTTTAACACTCTTCCTTCTTTTTCTTTTTTCTCTAATTGGACTTGAACCTAGTTTTTTGTTGGACGTGAATTCACCTTATTGATATGCATGTGTTAATACATTTCCTCTTTCTTCTTCTTTTTTTAATTCAACTTTTTTTGTGCATGTTGGGTCATTTGGTTGTTGTGTTTTTATTGGATGTATTTCTAGCAATGTTTACTGATTGAATATGGTCATTTACTTTAAATTTTAGTGTTTTGCTCCTGTATTTGTGTTTTTAACTCCTTTCTTTGAAATATTTATTTTGATGGCTAGGTATTTGATATAATGTCTCAATTAAGAGTTACATCTTTTTCAAGTGTTAGCAAATCTTCTTCAAGTGTTAGCAACAATGAAGTAAGAGTCAAATATTAAAGAAAAAATTGTTTTGTTATTGAGTATTTAACAAAGGTATTAGGAAAATTTTGTCTTCTCACATGTTTCAATTCACGTTAGTTAATAAGGAGGCTAAAAGTAATGTAAATAAAGGGAGGGATATCAGATGCAATTTTAAAAAAAAAATACAGGAGATGAGTATAACAAAGATGTTAGGATAATTTTGTTTATTCACATTTAAATTAATTTTAGTTATCGACGTTAACAGGATAAAAGTAATGTAAAAAAATTTATCAAATATGCAAATGTAATTTAGACTAAAAAATTATACTTGTATTAAACTATGTCTATCAATATACAATCAACTCGTGCTATAAATTGGAATTCTTATTTTTCAATGTGAGATTTTATGTTACACCTTTTTTGTGACGGGTGGTTTCGTAACATATCATTTATTTCTAAATTTTTGAAATCTTAAACTTATTAATTTTTTCAAATTTTATTTTTTTGAGATTTTTTATTACACTTTTTTTCCTCAAATCTTTTTTTAAAGGCAATTTTTTTTATATTTTCCTCAAATCTTAACTTTAGTTAATTGTAATATTTTTGTTTTCAGATTTTCCTGTGTTAAATCTTAATAATTTATACTACTAAATTCCTTCCCTAAATTTAAAATATTTCTATTTTTTCATTTATTTATTTGTATTTACATTAATAAAAAACTGTTTTCTAGTACAAGCTAAAGATTCAATCAATCAATCCTATGTTATCTGATTTATCATATTATTGATTATTAATAATTGACAATCCAGTTAATTTTTTAGTCTAATAATACACATACATTTTCCTCACTAAGCATTCAGAATTACCAACTAACACCATCGCTAGCGGCAGTAGCCCACTTCAATCTTGGTCCATTGATAATGCTTGGGCCCCAAATATTAACTAGTGAGTGCTATGTATTGTTGCTCCTTCACAGAATTCTCCAATTTCATTCCCAGAGGCATGACATGACGCGAACCAGACACAAGAGAATAAAATGTTTAAAACTGGAAAAATAAAAATGTTGCAGCCATACACCAACAAAGGATTATTCTATATGGAAATAATTACGAAAACCATCCACAAGCTCACCCACAATTCTGATTCCAATATTGGCAATAAAATCTCAGCGTGTTCTTTCATTCCAACTAGACACAGAATTAACATTTCAATCAGAACAAAGCTCAATATGCATGTCTCGGGAACAATGTCTAATAACCACTATCTAGTCTTACAATCTCAAAAACCAAGAAATTGGACACAAATAATTAATGAATTAAAATTAAGGTTAAATTATTTAAATTTCAGTTCAATTTTTAATAAATAATTTTTAGTCAGAATTTTTTTTCCTGACAAATCGGAGAATTAAGAAAAAAAATAGTCTTACAAGCTCAAAAGATCTCGAAGAGAAGAAGTCCCAAAAGGCACACTATTATTATTAGAGCCATTCCATTTGACGGAAAAGCGAGATATGCTCATGAGAAAAGGCAAGATTTGATTTTATGTTGGAAAATTGTGAGCCAAACACCAGTGAAGAGAAACATCAATTATGTAACCCACCAACTTTTCAACTAGTAGTAAGGTGCCACCTGAGAATCACTAGGATTGGCCTAGTGGTGGATTTTTTGAAGTAATATACATGATGTCTTAAGTTCAAAAGATCATTGTATATAAAAAAAAGGTGCCATCTGATCGAGTGAAATTAAATTAACTATATGAAGATAGTCCAACATGGGTGGAGGAAGGTACTAACATGTGGGGGCTTCTCTCCTCATCTTGTGTGGTGTACAGATAATGTGCATTTGCAAAGGTGGCCTGACCCACCATTCCTTTCTCCTAATTTATTCTCCTATCAAACTAATCTTAGATAAATTATGTTGTTAATCAACAGTATATGTTATGTCTAAACGAGGAAAAAGGCAATTGTTTGGCGCATATAATTTTTTAAACCCTCCACGTACACTTTTGTTTAATATAAATTATATAGGATAGGACATTTGAATATGAAATGAAACCTTCAAATGAAAGTACATAACATACATTCAAGTACCGGAGGTTTTTTATTCTTTTTTTTAGGGGGGTTGTACAATCACCTAAAGGTAGAAAAATAACTAAAAAATGCAAAAGATGAAAACGGGTTAGAACCATCTTCTTTTAATTTGGAGATCATGCAGCAAAAAAGTAGAAATGAAAAAAGAATTAGACACGCCCCTATTTGGAATAGCGACTCAACATGCTTAAACAGGACGCCTTTCGTATTGTTATTGGTCCTTTTACGATCTCTAATTCCATTTGCCACAAGTAACAAGTTAATTTTATCTGAGCTTGAATATAAACGTTCACTTTTTTCAATCAACCACGACCGTTTACAAAGTGGAAAGGAAAGCCAATGACATCTACTTACTAGGATAAAAAGTAAACACTAATGATAACTTTGGGATGGTAATATCAATCAAATAATATCACCAAATTATGCTTCGATGTTGATGTCTAGCTATTGTCATATATATTTATACTATAGCTCTGAGTTAACACCACCCATAAAAGCTGCCTGTCTCCTTAAAGCCTCTTATGACAGTGTTAGTAACCATCTTTTGGCTGTTACGTTCAAAAGTATATACTATGTAATAGTTGTTGATTGATTTGCCTATAAAGAAAAGTTTAGTAAATGTCATTTTCCTTGTGGTGCAAAGCAGAGTAATTTAACCCTGTCACTCACGGGCCCCATATATAATAATTACACGAGATTTTCTAATAAACATGACGCAAGTTTTAGTGTGTTTGTATTAATTTAACGTTCATTTGAAATATAGTAGAACAATAAAATTAATTTCATAAAAAAATATGACAAAGCAACTAAAATTACCGTCTCCTTTTCCTTCTTTATGCATTAATAATGATGCACACCTTCTTACGTAAGTAACATATTAGTCCTATCTTTGTTTTTTTTTTAAATGAAAATGAGAGAAGAAAAGGAATGGAGTGTGACGACTTCACTTTGTTTAGATGACAGAAGAAAATAAAGAAGAAAGAAAAGAAAGACACAATGAAATGGACTGCATAGAAAAGTCTCTTCGCATTTAAGCAAAGAAAATGAAGAGATCATGAAAGGTTGACATCGTAAAACTTCAACTCATTCTGTGGCCTTCTTTGAACCTAAGAATAAAAGCTAACATAACCCATCGTAGAAGGGAAGACAAACAATGAAATTAAGAAAATGCTGCGAACTCTGGCTGTTGGCCAAAGCAGAAGCCAATGAAGCCACCAAGCACGGAGAGACAATGGAACGGGAAAGGGTTGTGTGAATGAACAAAGTAACAAAGCGTGTGCAGCTAATATATATAACAGTAATAATATACATACAATAACTTTTATAATTAATTTTATCATATATTTATCTTTCTTCACTTTCTACTTCTCGTTTTACATTTTATAAATTGTTGCAAAAAATTAACATGTTTCATAGCTATGTATATAACAACGTAACGTATGTAAGTTATTCTAGATTCACTCATCTATTTTTATTCTTATGGATTAAAATAAAATATTATATGTATTACAATTTTTTTATAACCATCACAATTAAGATTCTTGACTTTTGTAGTAAAAAAATAATTTTTTTTAACTCTTTGATAAAACTTCAAAATATCTTCACAAGTTTCTGTCACCAGGTCTTGTTAGGGAATAAAAAATCTTAATTAACGTGTGTATCAATCCCCAATTCTATATACTTATTATTTGTCTAGATCTTATATGGAAAGATAAAGATTCACCAAGAAAAATATCATTTAGTTTAAAAATAAAAAATACTAAACATTTGTTTTCGTTGATAACGCCTTTGTCTAAAATAAATTAAAAGGTTAAATAAAATTTTAATCTCTAAAGTTTCAAATTTTAATTTTGTCTTTATTAAAAAATTGACAAGTTTTGCTCTCTTATTAATTTTTTGTAACATTTTTAGCCTATAGTGTTAAATTGAATTCATTAATTATTTGATGTATCCAATAAAAATATATGTCATCACACTATGATAATCATGCCCTCGGTGTCATATAACAACCTCATATTGTATCACACGTCATCACATGAAGTTATTATATGACATCACCAAAAAGTATCAATATTAGTCTTGTAATGTATCATATGATAATATTTTGTGTCATTGTTAGTTCTTAGAAAATTTTTAATTTGTTTTTCCATTCAATTTTAATTCCTATAAAATTTTAATTTTTAATTTTATTTTCTAAAATTTTAAATTCTAGTTCTTAGTCCTTAATTGTTTTTTTGTCTTACTTTAGTAATTTTTTAGAATATCTACTCTCTAAGGTTCTCATTGTGGTGGTTGCAAATTTTGATTTTTAAATGTAATTTTCAAAACAAAAATCATTTGAAAAACAAAAGTTGAAATGAATTTGAACTCAATTTCAAAATACTTTAACATTCATTTTCAAAATCAAGAAAAAAGAATTTGTGAATTAGGTTTTTAGTTTAAAAAATATATTATTCCAATATTTGACAGTAACTCTTCTCGTTGTCATTGTTGTTATCATCATCACTACTGACACCATTAACATCACCATTGACACCACTGCCACCATCCTATCAATCTGCATTATCACCCCTACCATCACTATCATTGTTGACATCAATAGCATCATAATCACCGATATTGTTACTATCACCACAACCATTCACATCATTACTAACACTAACACAACTAGCACTGACTTTGCTATTACCATCATCATCGACATCGTCACTATCACCACACCACCACCACTAATTACCACTACCTTCAATGGCACCATCGTTGCCACTGCTAGTGTCATTGCCACAATCACTGTTGTTACCATCACATAAATACACCGTTAAACTAAGGTTAATAGGATTAGAAACTTTTAAAATGAATTTATTTTAAAACATAGAGAAAAAAACTAAAACTAAACATAGAGTTTATTTTAAACTAATGTATTTTCTTTTAAACTAGGAATTAAAAACTAGCCTTAATTTATCCGCTTTCATTTTTAGGGCAGTTTAGGTAGAGTATGGGTTAGGCAAGTTTAAGATATTTTGGATGTATCCAAGAGGGTGACTAATGTTTGGATCACATGATCTTTAATTTCACCTTTGTCATTATTTACTAATTAATAGTGATTTAAACAATATACTCTGTGATGACATTGATGATATGAAAGTGAACGAAGAAGAGATTGAAGATTTTTTTTAAAAAAGGCTAAAGTAAGACAAAATAAAATTAAGGACTAAAAATTAAAATTTATATTTTTAGGGACTAAAATTGAAGAATTATAATTTTTTAGGGGCTAAAACCAAAAGGTGAAAATCTTAAAGGAACTAAAAAGAAAATTTCAAAAATTTTTAAAGAATGAAAATGACACAAAACATTTTGTCATGTAACATTACATGAAAGAGTTATGTGACATTTACAAAACTAACACGTGATATCACATGAAAGTGTAAGGTGATATACTTACAATATCACACCATAACCCCGTTCATACAAATACTTAGGCTTATTTTTTTAATTATTATTATTGTATAGTTCTAAATGGGTCAATCCCAATACACTAATTCAATCCCCTTTTTTACATGTCTAGGCACCTTTTTTTTTTTTGAATTTAATCAACTTATAATGAAAAAAATGAAATTTTTAGCACTGGTTCAATTAATTCACGTTTCAACAATCTAATTCATGAAGACTTTAGTTAAAAGTTGAATTTACATATAAACACTGCATATTTTGATTTTAATAAACTTTTATACCAAATATTGGTTCACACAATACTTTTGCTTGGATTTAAATATTGCATTCAACTTGTTATAAATATTACATTATTCTTTAAAAAATATTATATTACTCTAAAATTGTTGTCTTTAGAGTTAGACTAAAAAAAGTTAATGTTATTTTATCTTGCCTCACTAAATTATGTTACTCTAAAATTACAATTGAATTGTCGAAATATAATATGTCAAATAACTCATTCTTCATTTTTAGGAAAAAACGAAGTCAATTATTATGATCCATTTCAGCGTACTTATTCTTGGTTCAACATGAAGTTCTAAGAAAACTTTATTATTTGTACGTGTTTTTTTTCATAAAAAAATAATTATTTTTACTTCCATGGATATTTTAGTCTTTATTATACTAAATTATAAACGATTGTATTGTTAATAGTAGGAACTAATTATTGTTAATTTTACTTATCACCTGAAAACTGTTTTGCCCTAATAACCATTTTTGTAGTTCCGAATCTGATCACTTACTTAATAAATAAATGAAAAATTGTTTTATTCCACCCTTGTTTTTTTTTCTTATTTTCGACCTAGTGGCTTGTTATTCATTTTGTACTTAATTAAATCAAGTTTAAAAGAAAACATTATTTGTTATATGTCAATCGTGAAACTGTGGATGGACGTGACTTAAAGTATGAGAATGGAGAAAAATAAAAAAATAAAAGGAAACCTATCCTAGGGTTGCTGTCCCTGCTCTAAGGCTATGCCCCCACTATCACAACTCGCAGCAGTGACGTCTCTCAACTTTGTGTCGCTTTTTCATATTACGCCTTGTGACCGATTCGCGTACTCTTCCCACATGTACTCACTCACAACCCTAAACCCTAACCAGTAACCAACCAATGCCCCTAAGGTCCCATGTGCCAAACCCTAAATGGACCATCTATTTATTTTTGACCAATACTCTTCTATCTGCTTCCTTTTTCTCTTCTGCCTGTCGTGTACGTCTAGACATATATGCTAGAGATGGGAACTTCATCATTCATCTCCCCCAATTTGTCAGCATGTAAAATCTTTCTTATTAACACAAGTTTTTACATCTTTTTTTTTTATATAAGCTATTATATAGTAGCTCTGTAAAAACAACAGGAATAAAATGTAAAATGTACATCTTATTATTATTATTATTAAAAACAAAGTTGTTGGTTATTAACAATTTTTTTTTGTACTATTAGCTATTAATTTATTATTCGATATTTTTTGTCCAATATTAAAAACTATCTATTTATTTTTCTAAAATATACTAGTATATGTATAAAAAATGAAAATAATTAAATCTAGTGTTGTGTGATATTAATTGTAATATTTAAATAGTAAAAATGACGTTAATAAATGAAGAAAAATATTCATTATCCATCCTGTACGAAATCTAGTGCAGGGAGATTTAGGACCCACTGATTGGATTGTTCGTCAAGCCAAGGGGGATCATAGTCATCACTCATGTGTCTGAACTGTGAACGGTGAAGCAAGGTAAAATAGTATAATAATATAAGTATGATAAAATTTATAATGTGATAAAAAATATTAATAAAATATTTAAAATAAACGATAGTTATATATGATTATTACTCTAAAATTACTTGACTCTACCCTCAACTTAAACCTTCGTGAAAGCGTTCACACTTCACACAGTTGGGTTCCCCCCTTCCCCTCCGGGGGACTCTCTTCCTCTCCCTTCATTTTCATGGACACACTTTGCCTGTCTCCATTACTTATCATTAAGTTCTTTTTCAACAGGAAAAACAACGTAAAAATCGGGGAGATTTCATGATGGATGAACATGAGCTCAAGTGTGTAATTATTGTATCATTTGTTAATTTGACTGATCGACTCATTATATATTGAATTAAGTAATGTCAGGGAGATTAATGTCTCAAATTTAGATAGAGCGACATTAAAATTATAAAAAATTAAATTAAAATTTACCCTATAAAAAAAAGAGAGAACAATAGACAGAAAAGTGAGTTTTATTTAAATTTTGACGTTTTCCTTCTAAAAGAAAGAACATCTAAGTTCTCTAAAATAAGTAACTCATCATTTTATAAAATAAAATAATTAATCTCAAATATTGTTAAAAAAATAAATTAACTATACTTATATTATGCGTACATACATAACAAATCATAAATGCGTTGGAATATAAATCATTGATTAGCTACTTATATTATTGTTATACTTAACCATTGTAAGTTGATATTAAATAAACAATTGAATATCACTTGAAAATCGGGATTATCCTAGTTTTGAGCAAATTTTAATTATAAGATAATCGAGTTTTATTAAGTGTTGTAAAATAAAATAAAAATATATGATGATATTGGAGCATGTAATCATTTTTCCTTAAAAAATGCATATAGGTAATTAGTATCATATATTGTTTAAAAAATATAGTCATTAAAATTTATTTATTTTACATTTGATAGAAAAATTTAACAATTTTTATCATTTAATATATGTATATAATGCTTTTAGAAGTTTAAATATATATTTAGTATAAAAAGTATTTTATAGAAGTAAAAGGTTTGACAACTTTTTTAGCTAATAAAAAAATGTTAAAAATTAACTAAAATTATCAACCATAGTCAGGTGAGTCTCATATTGTTGTAGAGATTAATTTTATTGTTATACTTAACATTTTGTTGGTATTAGGCTATGTGTTATGTTGTACACGTTCCTTTTTGAATATAGGCATCCAATTAAGAATTGGTTAAGGCCATTTGTCACAATTATATTTTGCTTCTATCCTTTCTTCGAGTTATAACACACATAGCATACGGATAGAATTAGAATAATATGTAAGATAAAATGTCTATTGGATTGAGTCAATTCATCAAGTTTGAAACCCATTAAGTCGACATCTAACCCAATTATACTTGGGTAAAGCTAAAATAAATCCTTTTTTTTTGTGATCTAACTTAACTCGCTAAAATATAGTTGGGTTTATCAAATTCACGGATTGATTATTATCAGCTTACACCCAGTATAATAGTGGAAATACGTGAAAAAGACCTGTTAAGAACTTAATTATGACTTGATCTAACTCATTTATTAAAAACGTTAAGCTTGAACTTTTTTTGTTAAAAGAATAATATTTAATTATGGCAAAAATGCAGGCTAGCATAGCCAGTCGCAAACTGACACAACAATAATGTAAGTCGCCCTCAACAATTAAACAAAGTAAGACAAATGCAAAAAATTTTACGTATATATATATATATATATTCTATTCGTGTGACTACATTGTGTAATTGTTGTTTTTCAAAAAGAAGGGAGGCAATGACATTGGTGTAATTTTAGTTGAAGAAAAAGAAACAAAGATACAGGCAAAAAGAAAAATGAAAAATATAATATTTTTTTATTGTTAATATTAATTATTAGTATTATTAATTTTTTATTAATAGAGAGACTTAACTTGTAATTCTCCTTGATTTTTTGTTAAATATATATCAGCAACATGTAATTTTGATTTGTCATGTAATTTTTTAGGTCCTTAAATATGACATAATTACAATAGTATATTAGATAATATGTAAGATAAAATTATAATCATTGAAAATTTACTCTAAAAATGTCAACAGGAAATTAAGGAAAATAATTATTTACTGTTAAAAAATAATTACAATTGGGAATCTTTTATGATAATAACTTTCCTTATTTGTTTTGCAATTTTATACTCATAATTTTTTTTGAGTAAGAATCTAATATGATGGTAAAAGTTTACATACCCTGTTGAATTAAGTGTACTCGATCCTTGACTATTTATAAAATAATAGTATATGCTTATAAAAAATAGTATAATTATTTGGCTAGAAACTTGAGAGATTTGAAGTGTGGCTAGTGGGTACAATAAGAATAAAGATGCAAAAATAGGTAGAGAGACAGAAATCTGAGCAGCGGAGCAGCCTGAAGTGGTCATTCATTCACGGCGAGATCGACTGTGTCTGTGGAGATTCCTAGACCTGCCCAGTACAGTAAAGTTAGTAGCTCCCTGCCCTGCACATGCAATTTAATTGTGATATCATTATTATCACTCATATGAAGCTATTGCTAGCTCAAATAGTAGTATTAATTTATTATTAGAACTTTCAAGAACTAAGCGTACGTTCAAGTATCAATCAATCAACACAATTTGCTCGATAATGATAACATACTCGTATACACCTAGCTCACATAAGTTACGGTATTAAACATTTATAATCTGACACAATTTAATATCATTATCGAGCTGTTATCATATTTAAGTTAAGGATTTCTTTAATTAGTATTTTTAAGATATTAATTAAAAAAAATAAAAAAATATTTATTGTGTAAATCAAGATAAAAAATTATATCTCTCAATAAAAATATTTTTACTTTAAATTTCTTAACTAATATTCTTAAAACACTTATTAATATTTATTTTTAGGTTAAAAGTAAAAGTATTTATAAGAAACAGTAATAGAAAAATTAAATATATAATAGTTAATAATTAATAATTTGTTATTAAAATGACATCATACCTTACTGGCTCTTAGAAAATCAATTCTTATAGTTGTAGTACTTTTTATAACAGAAAACATTATATTTCAAATTGAAGTGTACTCAAGAAAAAAAATGAAATGAAGAGTATAACCGGGAGAGGGGGACAATGGGAAGCGACAATGTGTACGTAACCTGATGGAGGTGCTTTCACTACGGTATTTTACGGGAAGTGATGCTACGCTAGGCCTTTATTAATTATTATATTAGGGACGAGGGATATCATATGGGATATAGAGATGAACTATGGTGCTGGAAATAGATCGAGAAAAAAGGGGTTGCTGAGAGGAAGAGACATTCGGACTGTCCCACAAACTTTACCAGCTTTATTTACTCACCTGCAGACGCGCTTTTTCCATGGTTAATTATACTGTATCGTATTAAATTAGATCATACTAGTATACTATATACTACCATAGGAAGAGAGAGAAGTAAGCATCATCATATAGTAAATATTCATGTTTAGACTTTAGTATTAATAGTAACTAACGCTAATGTTAAAACACTAAATACATCTATTTTGGAGCTAACAAGAAGAACAAATTAGGTTTGATAAATTAAATCCCTAATGTTCTGTTAAATGTTGGTACTTGTTTGTGGGACTAGAGAATTTTTTAATCACTGTGGTGAGAAGATCGAGGACAAATAGGGTGAGAATATTAAATGAGTGGAGGGATTGCCATCAAAGTGTAGAGAGAGAGAGAAGGAAGGGTTGATTTTGATTCCGTGCCCCATAAACATAAACATAAACATAAACCATCTCATCTTTCTCCATTGATGGCCAGTAGTGGGTAACTTGTTTTTCTTCCTCGATTTGATCGTTCCTTCTCTCTCTCTATTGTGTTTTGTTTTATGCCAGGAATGGCAGCGTATCAGTGGCAGTGCAGGAAAAGAGAGGGAGAGTTTTCATTGGGAAGGTAAAAGCTTTTGTTTGTAGCAGTGAAACCTCGCCCCCTTCTCTTCATCGCTACTAGTAGTAACTCATCGTTTTCTCGGTGTGCCCCGCGTGCGCTCTGCTGTGTCTTCTCACTCACACCAGAGGTGTAACCGTGTAACCACTAGAATCATTTATTCATTAATGCTGGCAACAGTGGCATGGAAAGAAAGATTAATTTTTCCAAAGGAAAGAAAAACCCTCTGCAGGCTTTGCCAGATAAGCCAAGTGGGAAAACCAAACCCTCTATTAGTACTTACTTCATGTAACTGACTATAGCCACCACTATCACTATTTAGGATTTTCTGTAAAAAGCCTGATACTCTTTTACCATAAAACCCGGGAGAGCCCTGGAAGACAAACATCTTCATTCAGACTTCATAAAATAAAATAGAGAAGTGTTTTTTTGTTTTTTTGGTTTGTTGTAATTAAGGCTAGCTAGTGAGTGTGTTCTACAACTGTAGTGAGCTACAGAAGGTGGTGGTAGTAGTAGGCAAAAAGGATAAGACAGTGAGTGTGTATGTTGTTGACAAGCAAAAGCCATGGAGGGTAGTAGTTGCTCTAATGACACTTCTTATTTGTTGGCTTTTGGAGAAAACAGTGGTGGGCTATGCCCAATGACGATGATGCCTTTGGTAACTTCCCATCATGCAACAAATCCTAGTAATCCTAGTAATAATACTAATAATAATGAAAACACAAACTGTCTCTTCATTCCCAACTGCAGTAACAGTTCTGGAACTCCTTCTATCATGCTCCACAACAACAACAACACTGATGATGATAACAACAAAACCAGCACTAACACTGGGTTAGGGTACTATTTCATGGAGAGTGACCACCATCACCGCAACAACAACAACAATGGAAGCTCCTCCTCCTCTTCCTCTTCTGCTGTCAAGGCCAAGATCATGGCTCATCCTCACTATCACCGTCTCTTGGCAGCTTACGTCAATTGTCAGAAGGTTAGAAAAGAAAAAGAAAAAGCTTAACTTTAACTGCTCTTGTGTGATGTGTATATGCACACCCCCAACACCCCCTCTATGTGTAAAAGAGGTAGACAAATTTTGACTCAGTGGTTGAAAACGATCGATGCATAATTATATTAATTAGTTTCTGCACACTAGCTTTCTTTGGCAAGTTCGGATCTGAGTTGTGTGGCATGTGTACTGTGAAACTGTGGACTTGTTTTTTTTTTTTTTTTCCTTGTTTCTTTCTACTAATAACACTATGTTGATATGGCAAAGAAGTCAAATAAAAGAACCCACCCTTTAAAGCAAAAGTGATATAGACAGTTATTTGCTTCATGGAAATTATTATATCATGTTTTTTTTTTGGTGATACATGGTTTTTAGTTTTCACACGTTCCTTTGCAGGTTGGAGCCCCACCGGAAGTGGTGGCAAGGTTAGAAGAAGCATGTGCTTCTGCAGCGACAATGGCTGGTGATGCAGCAGCAGCAGCTGGATCAAGCTGCATAGGTGAAGATCCAGCTTTGGATCAGTTCATGGAGGCTTACTGTGAGATGCTCACCAAGTATGAGCAAGAACTCTCCAAACCCTTAAAGGAAGCCATGCTCTTCCTTCAAAGGATTGAGTGCCAGTTCAAAAATCTTACAATTTCTTCCACCGACTTTGGTGATGACCCTCTTCCTCTCTCTATCTTCTCAAAATATTCTGCATATTTAAAAATATAAAGGTTTAACTAACAATTTTTTGGGTGTTATATTCGTGCTATTCTTCTTGTGAGGATTAAAGTTCCATTAAAGGAATATTATGCCGGATCACCAAAATGAAACTTCCAATCTAATTGGAAAACAATAACTAAGAAACTGTCAAAGCTTTATTATTTTTTTTACCAACGTTAAATGCTTGGTATTTGATGTTTGAGTAATTGACTAGCCATGCATGCCTATATTTCAAGGAAGTGTGATTTTGTTAGGATTGAAAGGTGCTGAAAGTTGATGAAGCACCACTTTTTCTTTTCAACTTTAAAAATCTATATGAATCATTGGGCTATACGCTCTCTTTTGAACGATATATTTTATTATTCTGGTAGCTAGTCTTTGAATGTGAGCGTTTCAAATACTAGCAATGGGTGACCTTGTTCAAAGCGTGGCTTTGTCTGTCAAAGTGTAGATGGTGGTATGGTACATACCTGCTTCCTCTTCTCGGTGTTAGTGCATTGAATGAACTGTTTTGGTATCTTTCTAATTCGTCATTTCGTGTATGCATGATATTGACATATATCCAGCTGTTTTTTTTTTGGGGGGGAAATATAAGACTTTAGTCACATTCTTGTCTATCTATTTCGCCAATATTTGAACTTTACCGGGATTCTAAGGTTTGGCTGGTTTTGCTTCCTTTATATTGTTAAAGATTATTATACTTGAAATGAACAGAAAGATGGATGGAAGTGTCGAAGGCAGCTTGCTGGTAAATTTAGGTCTGGTAAATAACCTAGGAATTAGGGTTTCTTCTGCAGTGGTGCCCAGGAGTGGTAATTGCGGGGTTGGGAGTTGGCTAGATACTCTCATTGGAAATGTAATAATATGCAGACGAAAAAGTGGGCAGAAAAGAGCTGAAGTTCTTTGGGGATAAGTGCTGAATTTTTAAATTTTCCAGAGTGAATTTCTAAAACTAGCAAAAAACATACTACAATAATTCTTGCAATTATATATATATATATATATATATATATATATATATATATATATATATATATATATACACACACACACACTAGCGGAAGCCTTTTATTCCTTTTAATTATACCCGTGCCTCTACCTAAGTTTTAAATACTATTATATAGACATCTATAACAGTGGATGAGGTTGAAAATTTTAATATCCATTTTGTTTTCTTAGGGCAATGGTTAATTTTAGGCTTTTCGTGAAAATTATGGGAATATATATTTGTATTTTTTGGTAGGGAGGGGGAGATGTATTTGCACTAGGAGTATTAAGGAAATTATATTTTCTGACATTTTCATTTTTTAGTCTTGATTCTTAAATCATAATGGTTGGCAACAATTTTAATATAAAATAAATAGTTATTAATTTTATTTCTTAATTTTTATTTTATCTTGGATAATAAGAAAATGAAGGGTAACAAGTTTGATCTGAATTTTTCTCTTCGTTGTCATTTTAATGTATGGGTCAGTAAATGAATTTGCTAAATCATTGATTCAACTCAATTCAACTTGGTATCATTTGCAATGGAAAAGATAACTTGAAAGAACTCTTTGGCGAGATGTTTTTCACTGTTGAGAATGGTGAGAAAACATATTGGATAAAATAGATTGAGAGTGGAACTCGTGGAAAAGATTTTCTACCATCAGTAGAGAAAACGGGGTAGAAGAGAGAAAAT
Source organism: Glycine max (assembly GCF_000004515.6). Taxonomy (NCBI): domain Eukaryota; kingdom Viridiplantae; phylum Streptophyta; class Magnoliopsida; order Fabales; family Fabaceae; genus Glycine; species Glycine max. The sequence goes on along the minus strand of NC_038251.2, from coordinate 8,740,485 downwards.
TAATCGAATGACAAATACCCTTATCCTAATTAAATTTTGGGATAACAGCCATTTTAGTCCTATAACTTTCAGTTAACTTCAAATTAGTCCTTGAATGTAGAAAATCCCCTTTTTTAACTCCTAAAACTATGAAATGCTTAGCTGAATGACTTTTTGATAGTTTATGGACTTAAGGTGGCTATTTACTCTATATTGACTTTTTTTTTATTAGAACTAATCTAAAGTTGATGGGAAGTTAAAGGATTAAAGTGGCTATTTACTTTATGTTTTGGTATGTTGTTAATAGGCTTTAAATGTTACTCAACATGATTACAATTTCTTACTTTTCTCTCTATTTTTTCCCCATTCAAACTAGAGAAAAAAAAATATTTTTCTCTTTATTTTCCTGTCTTTTACATTTGTTTTCTCTCTGTATCGAAATTCCAAATGATGCGGTTATTATTTATTATGGTAATAGGTCCTTGTAGTAAGGGAAACCTTTTACGATTGATCGGTGGTAAGTGGAATTTTGATCCTCCCTGTCCCAAATTCCTAATTAAAAGTAGAAATTGAACACACCAAGGAGTGTCTCTGTGCATCTTTTAATTCGTATCAAGCCATTGGGCTTTTTCTTAAAGGGTTTGGTTAGTCTTAAAGAGTTTAAGCGCTGTTAGGATTGTTGGTCCTTAGCAACAATGATGAATTCAAAATTTTCAGTTGTGTCGCCCTATTTGTTTTCTTAAAAAATATTTGTGTAATTTCAAAAGTGTGACTATGCATATTAATTGCTTTTTTTCAGAAAGGTTCTTGTCTCTACAAGTGCAGATGCATTTGGCACACTTGTTCTTAGAATTATGACCATACTGTTGCGGTACTAATTTCTTTGCACGTCTTAAACTGGAAATGGATGCACACACTGTTATATCAACACAATACTGATTGTTCATTGAAATCTACAATTGAATGACAGTCATAAATATTAGTCAAACTTTACTGCTGTTGATGACTATGAATGAAAATGATTAAAATCTTATTTCCTGTTGCTCTGGACATAATCCTGACCAAGTTTTAGTGAATCACTGTTTTCTACCTTCCACTTATTGATGCAAATTGTTTACAAGATTCAATTCGAGTTGAGAAAACTAATTTAATAGTGTCGATCAAGATCTTTATGTTCTTGTTCCCTTTATGTGTTGGTTTTTCAATTATGGAAGTCTCCTTGTATATCTTTTGTGTAATGCGTCGTTCTGCCCAAAAAGACTGTTCAGGGTGGTGGATATCTCCCTTGGTATATTATACCCAGAAAAAAATCTCCCTTAGTATTTTTTTCTCTCTACTTATTTATTATGCATATGTTTAATATGGAAATCACTCTATTAATGTTGTTTGCTCCTTGATATTTTAATTGTAGTCTATATTTTTATACCACAAAATGGCAATGCATTTTCTACTTGATAAATAATGATCATGAGAGTTCTGGAAGCCTTTGATTTTGTGTGTATAAGCTATTCTTACACCTCGATCTTTTCTTCGTTACAACTTTTGTCTCCCCCTGGTTTTAATTTCTGCATAGGAATAAGCTCTATATAGGCTTGACTAGGGTCTATGCATGTATATTGATAAAGTAGCGCTTCATAATTTGTTTATTTATTTTGTTGGTAAAAAGTACTTCATAAGTTACATATTAGAGAAGTATACATTCACGAGGAGTATACTTTTTCGTCCCTAACTTTGTCTGGTCTGAAGAAAAAGGGAGCGTCCATTATCTGAGTTTTGATCCATGGAATAATGTTTTACATTGGCGCGCGGCTCTTTATCCTATGCACCAATTCAAGTGCAAACTTTCATGGGTGAAATCAATTATTTTCTAATGATTGCAAGTTGTACTTGTAGTTATTCTTTCCTTAAATCATTTTAAATTCTCCTACAATATTCCTCTTAGTAGGTTATATTATATTTTATTTGCTAAATATTAAGATTATATTATATGATATAATATTAAATTAACCATCCATCTTGGTGCTACCAAGATTTCTCTTTAACAATAATTTAGAGACTCGGATTTTTATATTGATTTAAGAATTGACTGGATTGTTATTTACTGCTTGGAATTTGTTTTATTTTGGTTGAACTTAAGTATCTCCAGCCCAATGCATTCAAATCCTATTGAGTAGCTTACCTTTTTTAATAGATGTCATTTTTTAATACATGTTTAAAGTAGTATAATTATTTGTCAATCATATCACAACATGTTTATGTTGATATATGCTTCTTTTTTACTTATAATGAGATATTAATGATAAAACTTACTATATTGAATCAAGCGTTTTCTTTTCTAAGATATGTATACTATCCTATTAGTATCTAATCTTATCATAATTGAGTTGATTCATATGATGATCAGCTTGCAACGAGGGTGCTGAGAGGAATGGATCATCTGAAGAGGATGTTGATCTACACAACATGATAGATCCCCAGGCAGAGGACAGGGAATTAAAGGGTCAGCTTTTGCGCAAGTACAGCGGATACCTGGGCAGTCTGAAGCAAGAATTCATGAAGAAGAGGAAGAAAGGAAAGCTACCTAAAGAAGCAAGGCAACAATTACTTGAATGGTGGAGCAGACATTACAAATGGCCTTACCCATCCGTATGTTGAATCTATTACTCAGTCCTTTCCTAATGATTTGATAAATAGCTAATTAAAGGAGTGATTACTTTTAGGTTTAATTATTAATTATTAATTTGGTTTCAATACTTGTCCACACTTTTTCTGTTTTGACCCTATAGTTAAAATTGTAAGCTTTAGTCCTTGAATGAGCAAATTTAATGCGATTTGGTCTTCTGACGTTGATCACTACAAAATGTTTTCGGCGGTTGTTAAATTGCTGGAAAATCTCTTCCACAATAGACATTTTCTGGCAGTTTTACTCCAACATATAATTTTTTTAGTCTTAATCCTCATTTCATCACGGGAAAGAGATGACTCTGACTAATCTTGAGTTTGATTAGAAGGTAAGTAAAACTTAATAAAAAATTATGTGTCAAAGATCAAACTTGAAGTGAAATGAATATGCTTGTTTAGGACTTAAACTAACGATTTTTACATGTAAAATCAAAATAATAAAAAGCAAACAAGTAGAGACTAAATTAATAATTAAACATTACTTTTTGTAATAAAGTATCCTCTTTAATACTCTTTTCAACACTTATTTGTGGAAATTCATTTGTGTTTTACTCAATGTTACCATTATCAAATTAAAGAGACTCGTGAATTTTGACTAATTAAATTGTGCTGTTTGTACTTTTAGTTTTAATAATATAAATACTTATAGATCCCTTAAAAAAATGAGAACAGCTTTCATAATTTACATGGTATTTTTAATTGAATAACAGGAGTCACAGAAGCTGGCCCTTGCAGAGTCGACAGGTCTGGATCAGAAGCAAATCAACAACTGGTTTATTAATCAAAGGAAACGGCACTGGAAGCCTTCAGAGGACATGCAGTTTGTGGTGATGGATCCAAGCCATCCACACTATTACATGGATAATGTTCTGGGCAATCCATTTCCCATGGATCTCTCCCATCCAATGCTCTAGAAAAGTATCCATCCTTTGTGGGCTGATAATAGATTCATAAGCTCGTGCTGTCACTTATTAAAACCTTAAGCAATTATTAATTAATATGCTTTCTAGTGCTCATATAAGCATTCTAAGAAATCCTAGATTGCTATATACTATATTTATAGTACGCAGGTGTATCCTGCTAGCTTAAAGAGACGGTCCTTTGTGTGGATCATCTAGTTCAAGGAGTTATGAATAAATAAAATTCCATAAATTTAAAGCTTTTGATGCGTCAGTGCTTTTTTTATTATTATTACTTCCATGCAAGGTATCAATATTGTTTCCGCGCTACCTATTTTTTTATTCTATAAATATGCTTCCCTTTCTTTGAAAGTAATTGAATACATAATAATGTGATTCAATAATCATATTAAAAGTTTACATTATCAATATATATATATATATATATATATATATATATATATATATATATATATATATATATTTATTTTTTTTTTAAATTTGTTTTTGAAATATTCTATTCTGTTTAATATATTGTTTGTGAAGAATATTAGTGGTCATGTAATATTATTTTAGAATATTTTATTATTTAAGACTTTATCTAGATTATAAATTATTTTATAATTTATTTGTTAAACATTTTTAGCAATTGATTTGAGTGTATAATGAATTTTTGTGAATAGCTTAATTCATAAGCCGTTGTTCTTTTTCTCCAAACCCCAATCAGGATCCTCAAAATACAAATAAATATTAAATTTTAAAGATTCCATCTTATCGCATGCAGATGGAAGCAATGTTGCGTATCTGCTTTGATCCATCAAACAATAATAGCCAACAAACGCTAAGTATATAGTATTTATGATCATGATTAATGCTCTGCTCAATTGATTTTTTTGCAGAGAATGTTCCTTATTTTTTATAAGATATGTCGAAGAAAATGAGAGAATTCAAATGATAAAATTACTTATTCTATTAAAAATGTGTCAAAAGCAAATTACATTGTATTTGACTACACAAAAGACAATTTGACCACTGATGCAAGAGTTTGAGTGTTTATCAAGAAAGATAAGCGGAATGTTTTATCAATATATTTTGATAAACTGATGACATACGTTTAATGTTTTAACAAATACCTCATTAAAAGACGATATGCAGATGGAAGAAGAAAGTTGTTCAGGAAAACAAGTCTTCCTCATTAAATCTATAAATAGAAAAAGTTTTGAAATGTTAAAGTTAGAGACCCGAATAATGATCAACACTAACAAGTATTCAAATTCCTTGTACAAGTTTTTCTAAGTTTTCTTATGCTCTTAAAATATCTTATAAATCATGTGCATAGTGATAGGAAACTTCATTTGTATACACGTCTGGTCTATAAGATGATAATAGTCACATGTGCATCATCCTACCTTTAACAAATATTTTGCTTTGAAACCAAAAATGACTTTGTAGTAAGAAAAAATACTTAGATTATTTGCTTTGAGTAAAAAGAATACGTGTATCTAAAAGATAGTAAAATTTGATGTAATACTAAAAATTAGATATAATCTCACTAATTATGATGAACCAATCTAAATTGTTGTGTTACATCTCTTTTTATCTAATTTTATTAATTATCATTGAATTGTGAGTTCTTCAGAAAACAGTTCTTCAAAAGCTTTGATAAAATCGCTTTATTAAAATCATCTTCTGAGTACTTTATAAGACAATGTCTAATTTTACCAGAAGGTTTGTGATATTTTTTTTTTTAAAATCACAATTTAACTCTATTTTCTGCCTTTACAAGAGAATCATATTGTTGATATTCTTTTATGGTCCTACTGCTTATTTCCTCTAGGTTATTTTTGAAATATATAACTCAGCCCATTCTGTTTAAGACTGTTAAATAATATTCGTTAAAAAATTTTACAATATATTTTTAATTAAAATATTAAGTAAAATAGTTTTAATCTACGAGATTAACTCTACTCACTTGTTAGTTGTTTAAATATATACTTAAATTTTAAAAAATAATTAAAAATAAAATAATGAGACAAATTCTCTCTTTATATATATATATATATATATATATATATATATATATATATATATATATTTATATAAATAGATTTTTATATGATTGTTTACAAATTATTTATATAAAATTAAAATGTGAAAATAAATTTTAAACAATAATAAAATAATTATATATATATATATATATATATATATATATATATATTGAATTTTAAAATAATTAAATGTTATTTTCTAAAAAATATATATTAAGTGACTTGTAAACGGCATCGTTTAGCTTTGATGCTTTTGCTTTTGCTCCCTCTCTCCCCTACTTCCAAAACCCTTCTTCACTTCTCCAGTTCCCATTGCTGCAACAGCTACCTCATATTGTTCCGAATGGAATGATATTGCCGGGTGATACGCTTGCTTAACGTAAGAAAGCTCTTTTCTTTCTCTATTTGGGCATTGCTATTTCTTTCTTTTATCTCTGCTTTGTATCGCTCTTTCTCTAAATTATAGATTCTGATCCAAAGGAAACCCCCAACGCCATTAGATAAGTGACACGCTGTTGCATCGAATTCAATATTTGCGTTGGAAACTTTTCAATTTATGTTGCGTTTGGGATAATTTAAGTTATTGATTGCTTTCTTAGATATGTATTTCTATTTTCAATTTCAAGCTCATGTTGTTACTTGTTAGTACTGTCTTTGCTGAGATTTTGTTTTGAAATTTTAGCACTGATATGTGACAGGAGTTAAAGATGTCAGTTTTTTTAAAACCATAAACCATGTGTTATTTTGTTGTGAATAGCAGTAGCAGCTGAGAAATGTTGTTTTCATGTTGACTGCATTGGTAACCAGCTGCTAAGGCATCTACAGGAAACAAGAATAATGAAATTGCAAATAGAAAATATTTTCCCTCTCCATTTGTTCATTTATTTGTTTTGATTCTTTTTGTGCATCTAATGGTTCTGCTTACATCCAGGATGAAGATGTCACTGGTTCAACTTCGACCTCTCTTGACAAGGCGAGGGTTCAGCGCAAGCTCTGAGAACCTTGTTGCTTCTGTGCTCTTTGAGAGACTGCCAGTGGTCATTCCCAAAATTGACCCTGTAGTTTATGCATTTCAAGAATTCTCGTAACTTTCTCTCTGCTTTCATTGACTTTGTTATTATGCTCTGCTTGGATAAAAAAAAAATACACCCAAGATAAAATGAATTGGGTATTTGGCCTTTATTTAGTCTTGGATATGTAGTCATACTGTCATAGAAGATATTAATCCACTTTTCAAGATAAAAGGTGTGCTGCTGCTGGAGGACTGTAGAGAAGGAAATGATGTCATGTCAAGCTGAAGTCTTGAAATTATACTCACTTTTGTGAATTTGGTGATTTGTAAACTAGGTTCAGGGTGAAGTATGTTTAGATAAATTCTAGTGCTGAACATCCCATTTTCCAGCTCCTCATATTATCTAATTGAAAATATGGAAAAAAAAAACTTGTATTCTTGTTCACTGTCTTATACTCTTATGTCTTCAGTGAATTCTTGTTTGCTCAAACTATATGAAGTAAAAAGAAAGTAATATTTAATGCAATGCTATTTTCACTTTCTTCCTCTTCTAATTTTAAAGACGGAAAAATGAGGTTAAGGCTTGAAACATGAGGATTTGCTATTAATATTTCTTTGTCGAATGGCTTTGTTGTGGTTTGCTACTTTGCTTAGTAAACTTGAAGAACCTGTTTTAGCAGTGATTGTTATACTAACTTTATCTTTTTTTATATTTTTTCTGGGGTTTGTATGGTTAGGTTTCGATGGCGACAACAATATCAACGCAGATATCCTGATGAATTTCTAGACAAATCTGATGCTAGGTATAAGTTCACAAGTGACAAGACTATGTCTATAGTTTTAATTTTTTGGTTATTTAAACTTAATTTGAAAGAGAGAGATCATTAGATGGCACTTTAATAGTATATACAAAAAATATATTTGTAAGTTTCATGAGAGTTGAAAATTGTTTTTTCTGTTAAAGTTCTATTTTATGTGAATTCTCTCAAATGGATGCAAGGGAGGCATTTATCTATATATTCAATAGAAAATGGAAGTGAAAATTGAGTATATTGCTAATTAGCTGTACTGTAAAAAAATTCGGTTAAATTAGCCTGTAGGTCCCCATATTATTACAAAAAGTTTAATTAGACCCCTATACTTTATTTTTTTTTAATTGGGTCCCTATATTAATTTTAAATTTGTAATCAGGTCCCTATGCTAACTTGTGAGGAATCTGTAAGACTTGATGGAATATTCCATCATATACACACACGTAGATGCGAACCTTAAACCAATACACCTGAGTAGATTACAGAGGTGCGAACCCTAAACCACAAACTGCTACAAAGGTGATTAAGGAGGTGCGAATAACATTACAAACAAATTAAGAATTAATCACACAACATGGTTGGGGTTACGGTCTGGGAGATACGAAATCCACATTTTAGGGTTGAGTTACGGTTTGGGAGATAATGAATGGTTGGGAATGAAAAACAAGGGGTGTTGAGGCAGGCAGATAAAAAAATTTAAAAATTCCATCTGTAACAGTAACACCATTTGGGCTGATATGGAATAACACATGACATCTATGTGTGTGTGTGTGTGTGTATGATGAATATTCCGTCAAGTCTAACAGATTCTTCACGGAAAATTAACATAGGGACATAATTACAAATTGAAAATTAATATAGGGACTCAATTAAAAAAAATAAAGTATAAGGACCTAATTAAAAATTTTGTAATAGTATGGGGACCTACAAACTAATTTAACTGAAAAATTCATTCCCTCCTTCCTCAAGACCAGCGAAATATCAAAACTATTATGCATAACAGGGGAATTAAAAAGCCAATAGATAGCTAAACAGAAGTCAAAAACTAATTGTTAGATTAAATGAAAAGTATTCAAGAATATCTTTATTATATCTTTGAGTATTTATATTATCTCTTAGGTCTGATTTCCAGATTTCCTTATTATCTCAAGTTAGGATTGTTTCCTTGTTTAATTAGTATTATGTTCTAGTATTAGTATGCTTAAATTTGGGCTAAGGACATAACTCAACCCCACAATTTTGGCTTGTAAGATGAGGACTGCCCAAGTTTTATGATGACTATATTGACAATATCTCTAGTTGATTTAGGATCTCAATATATTCTTCATGCTTAGGACTGAACATTTGGAGCGTTGTGGATAAATGTGGGTGCCCTAATAACAATACCCTCTCCGTCACACCTATTAATAGACACCTAAAGCACGGACAAATATGGGTGTAACCCAATAACAGATCTAGGATAGACTCAAACACCATTTTAAAATTTAGGCTTAGGGTCTAACTCAATGTCACAAAACTAGCTTGTTAGGCGAGGATTGCCCAAGCCTTATAATGACTACACTGGCCATATCGTTAGTTGATGTAGGATCTCAACAATCCCTATAAAGTTAGTGATACCACCAATAATTATTTAACTTGTTTTGCTATATTTGACTCACTGACTGTAATTATGATGCAATGACAAAAATGTTTCATATTTTTTCCCCCTCTTTCATTCTCTTTTTCCTAATGCATGCATTGATATGCTTAAGAGTTATCACAGCTGGCAATACAGATGGTCCCTTCTTATCATATATTCTCATGAAAAATATATTACTTCCAGGGGTAAAGGTGATTATCAGATTGACTATGTGCCAGCACCAAGAGTCACTGAAGCTGACAAAAACAATGATCGAAGGTATGCACCAATTTGAGTAGACTGACCACATTTTAATTTACAGTAAGAAAATGCTTTGTTTCAATTTCTGGAATATGTGAAGGAAAATGAATGCTATGCAAGAGAGGCCATCATACCAATACTTGGGATTTCTCATATGAAATATCAACTTAGCTCTTATCTTCACCTCATCTTCCTTGGAAGTAGACAAATGTCTATTTTCTGTAGCATGGTGTTTAGTTACGTATGATTGTAGTATATTAATTAGCAAGGGCTATTTAGAATTTAGATTCCATTTTTATTTCCTTGCCTGCCTTATTTGGTGATTGAATGAATTTAGCTTTGACAAATTGATGATTATATAATGTTTATGCAAGCTTGCATTTGGATATTTAGGTTGTACTCATCTTTAGTCTTTATGAAAGCCTTCCTAGTAATGTTATACAGCAGCTGTTATTAGTTCAAACTGAGAAATACGCTTGTGCTAGGGCAAGGACCAATGCTCATTCTGTGACTTAGGTAACAGAGTCAAAACTAAATATAACTTAAATGCTTTGAGGAGATAGAGAAACTTACCTAGGCTTATCCCTGTTATTTTTCATTATTTTAAAGAAACGAATTTGCTTTCAGACATATTTGCTGCGTGATTGCATATACTTACTTGTTACTACTTGTCTACGTAGGTCATTACAAAGAGCTCTTGATAGAAGACTCTACCTTCTCCTCTATGGTAATGCATATGGTGCTCCAAGCGGGAAGCCTGTGTGGCATTTTCCTGAGAAAGTTTATGAATCTGAGGACACCATGCGCAAGGTTAAGTTGTAACATTATTATATGGCTTTCCTCTTATTTCTTTCCTTCTTTTCCATGTTAACTTTTGAAATTTTGCAGTGTGCAGAATCTGCATTGAAATCAGTCTTAGGAGATCTTTCTAACACATATTTTGTTGGAAATGCTCCAATGGCCCATATGGTTGTTCAGCCTACAGAAGACCAGTCTAGATCCACATCTTTTAAGGTATATTTTATACGAACATTGTGGTACTTCTGGTCTATTAATTGAAGGCTGACATCTTTCAATATGTTATCCTTGCCTCTTCATGTGAAAATTGATTATACTTGCTTATTCTTTCTCTTTGCTGAAATCTTCTGCCAGAGATTCTTCTTCAAGTCTCAAGTTATTGCCAAAAACAAATTCAACATCGGAAAATGTGAGGATCATGTCTGGGTGACAAAGGATGAACTGATGGAGTATTTTCCCGAGCAAGCTGAGTTTTTAAACAAGATGATCATTAGCTGATGACAATGGAGGATAGTTGTTTAGTTGAAACTATTGCAAATTAGCTCTAAATGACAGTGAGGGACCTTGAAAGAAGATCAAGCTAGCATAGTTTTTCTGGGCATAACTGAAGATTTCAATTTGAAGTTACACTTAACATCCCAAATTTGCCCAATTTTATTGACAATTATGTTTGGATATCTATCTTACCAGTTCACCAACTAGTCTTGTTTTAGAGTTCAAAGTAACACTTGTTTCTCTGTGTTCCCGAGAATGTCGCCCAATTTTTTGGTCTTGAGCAGTAGTACCGGTTGCCTTGACAGTTAAGTTATATTTTAATAATTTTTCTTAACTGAAAATGTTTGTGAAAGGAAATGGTTTTATCTACTAGAAGCTTGCTTCTATCAAAAGAAAATTGTCAAAAGAAAAAAAATTGTGGAGAGCGAACTATTTGTGAATTTAGCAATCATTAGATAGTTTGGACGTGTGCTTAGATTTAAATGTGATAGGAACCGTTTTCCCTTGACGCTTTGTTCAACTAGTCATATATGAATTCAGTTTCAAGGCTCGTACATATTACATGCACCTCCTATTTATTTTTATTTTTTACGGTAGGAAGTACATCCACATTTTTACCCCCTTTGAAACCGGTCAATTTAATATTTTAAAAATTGGTGTTGGTCTCACTTCTACATTCTATCTTAATTTGAATCTTTCATTTCTTTTTTTTTTTTTTACTTTCACACTATTTCATTTCTTTAAACCAAACATACTCTTAAAAGTAGATTTTTGTACACCACTGATAGTTGTAGAAAGGGACTATTTATTTAGCAAACGATGAATGAAAAAAAAAAGCTGAAATATAAATCTAGTTCTAAGTTTGCATTTTTTGTTCAACTTTTAGTCACTATAAATTTGAGTTTTTTACATTTTGGTTTTTGTAAGTTTTTTTTTGTTTATTTTTAGTTTTTATAAGTTAATAATTTTTTAATTTTAATTCCTTTAATATTTTAATTTTTTAGTAGTTGTAAATTAGCTTTTAGGGTCCAAAATTTAAAAAACACGTAAATTTATAAAGTCTAAAAATAAACAAAAAAAAATCTCTCAAAGACCAAAATTAAGAAAACGTGAACTTTTAGATGCTAAATTGAAAAAAAAAATGATCTTACTGTAACAGATGTTTTGTACTAATGGGATTTTGGCCTAGCAGAAGAAGCTAGTTCTCTAAACGGTGATGAACCAAGATTTAATTTTCATTGAGGTAACTACATTTAACTCACTATATCTCAAACAGAATTGTTTAGAAGAGAATAAATTTAAGGAAAAAAAAGGCATTTGACACATAAGAGTCAAAACATAAATCTATAGAAATTTGATTAACAGGTCTAATGTTTTCCCAAGCTGAAAATAGCAAATAAAGAATGCCAAGTGTAACAAAAAATGGAAAAAATATATTTTTAGATCTTATACTTTCAATAAAAAATGATATTAGTCCCCATACTTTAGAAAAATAGTGATTTTTATACCTCATCACATAAGGTTTTTACCATATGGAGGAACAAACATTATTACCTTTTTGGTATATGATTAAATTGATTAAAGTTGAAGTTGGGAGACTAATCCAAGTACAAGATATTTTCCCAAAAATATAAAGAAAATAAAGTTGGGCTTAAAAATCTAATTTGAACCCCGTTTCTAACCTAAAAGCCCAGAGAGGCCCATTAACCAGAGCCACCCTTTGTAAACGGTAACGAGCTCGGGAGCAGCTTCCATGGAGGCATAGACGGAGACGCAGTCATGAACAGGACAGAGTTCAGATTCTTATTCAGAGCAAAATTTGGGGCAGCAAGGAACTAAATCCTCTATCAGCATTAGTTTACCTCTGCGTTCTGTCTCTGGTAACTCTTTTTTTCTTTTTTCCTCACATCTTCTTTCTATGCTCAGTGGTTGAAGTAGCATCAGATTGTGTTTGATACTTGTTTCAATTTTCACACCGTTTTGAGGGACCTATTCGTGGTGAAAATAGTGTTAGATGTGTTATGCGGCAGTTGGTTCCGCGAATTTAAGTCGCGTCCAATGTGTTTGATGAAGTGTCTAACTTCCTTCTCTGCTTTATTTTGAGCACTTAAACTAATTTTAGTTTCACTTTTACCGTTGCCTCTGCTCTGGATTTCGAATGGAAGGTGCAATCCAGTATAGATTGTTGGGTCAGTTATGGCAGCGTTGATTTCCAAAAGAATCCTACGTTGTTCTTCTTGGTCATTGCATTCACTAGGACGATGTTACTTTGATTCACCTAGTGCTGGGTTTGCCTCTATTTATAAACCTCGTGGTAAGATCTTCATGTAGTTTGTTAACTGTAGAGAGTTGTCATTTGCCGTCTATTCGAAATTTGTTTTAGCTTTTGTGAATATTTATATATACGATTATTTTTTTTGTACACAGATGTATGCAGCAGTTTATCTGGGGAGAGAATGTTGCCTGCAGATCGTTCTTTGGTACATTGCTATTGCATTTGTTTTTTCTTCTATATTTGTAACTTCTTTCAGGATGAATGATTAATCAATAAAGTTCTCTCTTATGCTGGTTGTTTACTGATTATTCTTTAATAATGTGGTATAGTGTTTTTAAATCTAGGTCAGGTCTATGGTCCGACAGTTTTCTACTTCTATTTTAACTCCTGGAGCTGATGATAGTGCATTTCCATCTGATTTATTGTCCAAAAAGACTCTGGCAACATCTGAGCGTACTATAGGTATGAAGGATACTTTGTGGCATTTTGTACATTAATATACCAGTGCTTCATTTTGCTGATTTTGATTTTTATTTCTGAAAGGAGATTAATCAACTGCCTGCCTGGCGTGAATTCCAATGTGGTTTAGATTATTGAGATATGAGATAATTTTTTTGTTGTCCATTTTGTATGATCTAGACTAATATCTTCCATGTCAATGTTTTTATTCTCCTTTAGGGTTTAGGGTTCTTGTTTAATACTTCTTGGCAGTCTTCTGATGGTAGGTTGAAGATGCATAATTTTCTCCAATGATCGTCTGCAATTGACTGAATGCATTTCTATGTATGTTACATGTCAGAAGACTCAGAACTTACTGTATGCTTTTATCTATGGGCATGTTTACGCTTAAAATTAAAATTAGATACAAAGCATGCATTATGTAACTGTTCCTTGACATTTTTAAAGCTTTGTAAACATGCACCCTTAATGATCTGCTTCTGCTCTGAATTTAAAGGAATTTGGGGCTAGTGTTTAACTTTTGTGTCCTCCACTAAAATCATGTAATTTTATGTAAGTTAGCAATTGCTTTCTCTAGTTCTTAACTGCATCTAGGGCCACAATCTTTTTATTGTTGGAAATCATTTTGGGGTTGCAGGAAATCTAGATGGAGGTGCGTAAGTATCACTCTTCCATAAAAACTATGTACCGTAGCGTCACTGGTTAGGATTCTCCTTATTACTAATCAAAACTTTGACTGTATCTTTGATTATTTCTTGTTTTCTTCACTACCTATCATCTTTCATGACAAACTGTCTAGTCTTGATAACGGCATGTGCTGATTGCTGTCTCAATAAGATCCAAGAGTGTCATTGATCCAGTTTATGATGTAGGGCTTTGCCAGGATCTTTTAATTCCAGTTACCAACTTTCATAATGAAGACAAGGGCTATATGGTTTTTCCTGGAGATGTTTTTGATTTACCTATTCGGAAGGACATTATTCATCGTGTTGTTAGGTGGCAGCTTGCAAAACGACAACAGGTAGTGACTGCATAATGTTTTGGAACCTAATGAATGTTTCTCACTGTCATTGGACATGTGCAATCCAGTGGAAATGCTGTATTTCTTAGGCAAGATGGCAATTGTTTTTCTATATTGGCTTAACAATTGTGGGATGTATTCTGTTGTTAAATGATGGAAATACACAATCATTTCCCCCTTTTTTCACTTAGGTTTGCATGGAAATTGATTATGGGGGTGGAGTTGAATAGGAGATTGGGATGGGGGACAAGCATTTGGGTATGGGACAAAACTACAATTTGGCATGTCTATTCAATTTATTTTTTTTAAGTTTGAAATGTTTCCACTGATGCCTTTTCATTTATTAGTTGTAAACAGTATTGGATATATAATGTATATACCAGATCTAATGTTAGCTATGAAAACTTTCCATGAGAATGTTATGTATTTTTCCTAATTGATTTGGTCGACAGGGGACTCACTCAACAAAAACTATCAGTGAGGTCAGTGGGACTGGGAGAAAGCCTTGGAATCAAAAGGGAACTGGTAGAGCAAGGCATGGTTCATTGCGTGGGCCTCAGGTAGTGAAGCATTCTGCTCATTACTTGCTAGTCCATCTTTATTCCTTCTTTCTTCACATTTTTTTCTGTTCTTATTGTCCATTTTTAGTAGTTGAAGTTAACAACCTTAGTGAATGGTGATAGTTCAGGGGTGGTGCCACCATGCATGGCCCTAAGCCCCGAAGCCATGCTTTCAAAGTCAATAAGAAGGTTCGGCGTCTAGGGCTGAAGATTGCTTTGTCAGCTCGTGCAGCAGAAGGAAAGGCAAGTCTCCTCCCCCACCTGTGTCCCCACTCACCATCAAAAAATAAAAAGTGGCATCTTATCTACATTATTCTATCTGTTGCATGACTGTACATTCTTGCTAATGCTTAATATAGTGTAATTTTTCAGTTTTCACTTCTGGAAGATTTTGGTTTTAAAATTTGCAAGTATATTGTTTATTTAACGATTTAGCAGCCTAACTCCAAGATACAGGATATTATTATTACTTTTTAAGGGTTTCTTTTGTTAAAGGTATAGTTGAGTGAAGTGCATTGTGTAGTAGGTTTGCATTTAATATTTCTTATGAATGTTCTCAGCCTCAGCCTTCCTGATTGACAATCATATTGATTTTATTCTCTCTTTGACTTTTGAATTATATCATTTAATGTTAACATATTTCATTTATTTTAAAAGTAATCATTTAATATTTCTTATGAATGTTCTCAGCCTCAGCCTTCCTGATTGACAATCATATTGATTTTATTCTCTCTTTGACTTTTGAATTATATCATTTAATGTTAACATTTTTCATTTATTTTAAAAGTAATCAACTGCAGGATGTTCTTTCAAATGAATACCTCATGTGTAGAGACAAAAAATAGACTGCAATATCATCACAGAATTGTGGTTGGGTGTAGGGGGAAATGAAGTGGGAACAAAAGGGTCAGGGTTCTAGAGTTAACACATGGCATCTGAGTGCAAAGTCCCTTGTGATCAACTATGTTAACTGTACTTTACTAAGCATTGCTCAAAATACATGCCCCCTCTAAACTTGGCACCATAGAGTCTGGTCGTTAAAAGGTGGCAAGCTAGTCATGTGACTACATAATACAGTAAAACTGTATAGAGAAGTGTTACAGGAAACTAGAAAATAATTCAAATCACAAAAGGGCAATGCTACTATATATGTTGGCTGTTGTGTCCTTTACTGGTTTCTTAATGTGAGTTTGTGAGTTGCATGATTCTTTTGGGCATGTATCCCTATCCTCATCATGCTGTAGTTTACATTACCAAAATGCCTTTGTCACGATTCTTGTTGTATATACTAGATTGTGTATTCTTTTAGCTCTTTTCACATAAGTTTTTTTATCATCCCATAATTATCTTGTGTGTACTGTTTGTAATTCTTATTTATTGGTTTGTTCTTGCATTATATGTTTAAAATAAGAGTTTCTTCATGCTAATGTACACTAATCTCTGGGTAATTTTGTTTATACAGCTTCTTGTGTTTGAGGATCTGGAGGTTCCCACACATAAAACCAAGAACATTGTGAATTATTACAATCAAATGGAGGATACCAAGAAACTGCTGCTTGTAGATGGCACTATAGATGAAAAGTTAAAATTATCTACGCAAAATCTACACTATGTTAACGTACTTCCCTCAATTGTAAGTTTCAATTTTATTCATGTTGCTTCTATCATAGTTCAGATGGAGCTTTACATTGTAAATTTCATTTGAAATTTATGTTATGCTTCTTAGAGCCACAAAACATTTACCAAGCCTTATACTTGGTGGGATCAGGTACATGGATTAATAATCAATAGCCACTGTTGAAATTTCACATTGACCATAGATATGACTAAAGTTGAGAGCTATAAGGGTTTGGGTAATCCTCACTTCATGAGCAGATGCTAACATTTAGGATTAAGTTAAGCCTAGCCTAAATTCAAGATGAATGATATCAAAGCCTATTATAGATTTGATATTGGGTCAACTTCAACTTCAATTGTTTAAAAAAAAAAACAAAAACAAAAAAACTGGCTCACAGCTTTTGCAGTGCAATCTTCACACTCTAGACGCCCAATCTTGGGTGTGAGCAATTGTGTTGAGATCCCACATCGACTATAGATATGACTAAAATAGAGTTTATAAGGACTTGGACAATCCTCATCTCATAAACTAGCTTATGATATTGAATTTGGTCTTGCCTAGATTCAAGAACCATTAGGCTCCATAAAAAAAACCAAATTTTTAGTTAAACCATTAGAACAATTTTTTTTTATGGTTTTCTCCCATTGCTGTCTTAGATCATCTTCCATTTGATCCATTTTTCTCACTAAAGCTTATATTGGTCTTCTTCTCACACTACTTAATCATCTTAAGGAGAGTTTCCATCAATTTCTCCTCAATATCAAACAAGGAATGATTCCTCTCATCTCAAATTTTAACATCACATGGTCATGTTCAAATTGTGTATATCTCCCTCCATATAGACAATAAATTGGTGGAACCTATCTAATATTTATTAGGAGATAGATAAATACTAAAATTACATGAAAGGATCCTTTCACACTCATTGTCTTCTTTAGCTACTATGCTTATTTTTGCCCTAGTTTCTTTCTTTCTTGTTATTGATAATGATTTGATTTGTCCCATTATGGCTTTTATTGAAGCTATTTGATTTGGTGAGTTGAAATTATGCTCATTAAGTGTTTGTGAACTATCCTTTTTGAAGACATTTGAGTTGTTCTGTTTTATTGGAGTTTACTTTGATGTAATCTTGTCCATGGTGGCTAAGCATTGGTGTAAGCTTGTAGTCTTCTACCATGGATGATTAATTAAGCACTAAAATCTTGTTTTGCTTCTATCTTGAGTAGTTAAACCTCATGTTTAGCTTCTGCTCGTGTTGGTTAAGCATTGGTTTGCTTTTGTTATGTGGTTAAGCATTAGGGTTTTGCTCCTGCTAAGTGGTTAAGCTTTGTTGCCTAATTTAGTGAAGATTGTCCCAAATTGGGGATTATTAATCAGTTTTCTTGAACAATTCATCCCAAGCTGGAAGTGCTAAGTAGACAGCTTCCAACTTGCAGGGAGCTATTAGAGATATATCAATTGAGTTTGTTAGTTAGAGATTGATTAGTTAGTTAATTACTTACAAATTAGTTAGCTTCTTAGTATATAAGCTCTCATTTGTATACACTTTTCATTCAATTAATACAATTTCATATTTTTCCATCAAATCATTTTCTTCCTCCACGGCCTTTGCCATATTTCATAACAATCATTATGTGGCGATTTTCATGTGCATAAACCACAAATAGTGTTGAAATTTCCTTTGTTTAACACATCTTTTGTAGGGCTTGAATGTCTACAGCATTTTGCTGCATGATACACTGGTGATGTCCCGAGCTGCTGTGACCAAAATTGTTGAGCGCATGCATACCCCAATAAATCGTTGAGGCTTTAACTTCTTATTGTGCTTAACTTCATTTACTCAGAAATAGGAACATTTCTGTAACAACATAAAGAGATGCAATGAGAATATCTTTGGTACCAGGTTTCGGTTGTAATTACAAGAGTTAGGCGAGTTATGCCATTTTGCCCATGTTGAAGTTGGAACTTGGGAACTTGATTGTCAAAATTTGGTGTTCATGTGATTATTTTTTATCATGTTTTCCATTGGTTGAATCTCATTTTTCAATTCTTTCACATGCGTAGGATCTGATAAACCTGTACATCATTCCTGACCTAGTGTTCTTCATTCATGATTTTAACCAATATAGTTTGTCTTTGGCTTTCAATAGTTGAATTGGATTAGGCAGCACCGAGGGAGGGTGTGGCTGTTAAAAAGTTATGGCGCCGTTTACCCTCTTGGCTGCTTCCTTACTTGTTGGTGCTTAGTCACAAATCACAATGCAGTCTGCAGGACCAAGACTATAGTTTTGGGGCCCTGTGGTTGTTCATCACTCCAATGTGTGCAGTGCAATCACCTAGACCTTAGTTGGGCTTCTCTTATCATATTTTCCTATCCGTTATACGATGACAAGTAATAACATCTATATTGTGTTGATCTTTAATACAACAGTAAAAACATCTATATTAATGAGAAAATATGTTTAAAATTATTAATAATTATCTCTTGAATTTCTTAGCAAAAAAATTGTTTTTTTAGGTTATGTTTGGATTGGTAATAGAGAATGGAACAAAATATATTAGAATATAATAGAGCATAATGGATTTGGATTGGTAGTAGAGAATTGGAATAGAATGGATTAAAAATACTGTCTCATTCTTTGGGTAATTTAAAATAATGGAGCAAATATTCCATTCCATCATTTGAAAAAAGAATGGAGCGAAACAAATTTAGTTTTTTTTTTTTTTATTTCCTATATCAACTTTATTCTTTTTTTAATAAAAAAGGAGGGAGAAGGCATCAAAATTAAGCAAAGCATCCCAAGTCACATTAATATTTTTGGTCCGAAGTATCATTTTGGATACTTTATCATTAAGTTGAAAAGATCGCCTTTTAGTAATTTATAACATTTCAAATAATGACTAAAGTTAGCATTCTTAAGTTTAGCTTCCTGGTGGGATGATTTGTCATGATTGTAGTAAAATTTAAAAAGTGTATTATAAATAGGAGACATATCTAATGAGAACTTGAGAGGTAAGACGAATAAATTTTAATCTTACATCCATGTACAAATTATCAAAATTGTTTTAATTAGTTTTAATCTTAATCATCCATTTAAATTATACAGTTGAAATTTGCTTATGGCACACTATCATCTTTTACTTGATATGCTTCCTATAAACTAAATGTAATATTGTTAAAGTTTCTAGAATCCTCAAACTTGAAATTGTCTTGTATAATGAGATTGACACTTAACAAACTGTGTTTATATTTATGAAACATATTTTGAATTGAATAAAAATGAAGGGTATATGATAGGCTTCGGTAGGGTAATGTTTCTAACTCTTACTAGTCATAAACTCCAAATTTTGGGTTGTGACAAAAAAATTTATCATATTTTTTAGTTTTTATCCTCATATATCATCTTCTTTTTCATGTTAAGTTTTACATTTTATAATATTTCAAAGTTCAAACTGAGATGCTTCTTTATTCTTCAATAATTTTAGACAATAATTAGATCAATTCTAAGTTGATATTATTTTTCATTAAAATATATATTAAAATTATAATCTTATACATGTGATTAATTTCTTTATCTAAAAGATGATAAAAAGATAGATAATGAGTCAACAAATGAACTCATTCAAAAAGAACCAGGATTCAATTTTTATTATTAATGCGAAAACTTTGTTGGTGGGTAACCTGTAACGTGAGCTTGAGGTCTGTCTTGACCTTGAAGAGCCCTTGGGACCCAATTCACCAAAACTTTTGTTATATAAAAAAAAAAAAAGATAAATAATGAACATAACCAAAGATACTTGAAAAAACTACATAAAAAGAGGTCAAAATAAATGGGGGAAAAGACAAAAGTAGAAGAAGAGTCTACATAGTAATGTATAAAACGTATGAATTCAAAGTTATTTAAAAAAAAAAATGAAAGGGTGATCAGGATCGATCAAGTTGAAAAAAGTATAAACGTGAAAATCAAACTGATTATAATTGGCGTGATTCACGTTTAAAGTGAAATAAATCAAACTAATATAGGCCAATTTAATTTGCTTAATTTGAATTATCACATTAATTTAGTCATTACAATCTATAACCTCCTTTTAAGTGTAGGAAACAAATACACAAATAATGAAGTCTATACTCAAGCTATGAAAAACTCGTGTAATATATATATATATATATATATATATATATATATATATATATATATATCATAAACTCATTGTAATATTTAAGTACCTGAGATACTCCCTTTCAATACGTCTAAACTTGAGTTGATAGAAAGTGTTAATGTAATTTGAGGAAACCTCAAATGTTATTAATGTAATTTACTCTAATTTTAATCATCCTAACAAAATGATAAAAGAACAAAAACTTCAAAAATTTAAATTAAGTATAGATATAGATACTTAATACAAGATATCAAATATTATACTGAAAAATAATTTAATTTAATGATTTTTTATATATTTATTATAAAATTATCATTGTGCAAAATGGAAAAATGGCCTCACATATTATATTGCATTTAAAGATAGTGACACTATCTTCTCATGATTTTTAATTCCAATTTTCATTAGGAATGCAATTAGCAAATTTTATTATTTTTTAATTTAAATATATTTCTAGTCCCTATGATTAGTATGTTCTGATTTTGGTCCTATAATTTTCTTTATTTCCCATCCCTTTAAAATTTAAAATTATTGATTTTATTTTCTATAAACTATTTTCTTTGGTTTTAATCCCTCTAAAATCTAAAATTATTATTTTTGGTCCCTACAATTTATAAGGTAGATAAATAACATTTATTTTAAGGATCTAGAATAAATTTTAAAGGTTTCATATGTCGATATTGTATCATAGACATTAGGATGTGTTATTTGGCATGACCACTTCACATCCGCTAAACACATAAGCCATTAATGAGTGTCATATAATAGTATGGACCAAAAGAAAAATCTCTCCTACCTGCAATGGAAAATACCTAGGGTATAGATAAAAAAAAAAATCTCATTTTTTTTTAGAATAAACAGAATTTTTTTAACTGGACTAAAATCAAAGAAAAAACTTAACTACATCCCTCCACAAAGCCTCAATTCTAATGAATTTACAACTATATATATATATAATCATGAAGACCGTAATGCCTTTAAGTGTCAACATATCGATGGTTAACACTCTACTACATTTCACTCAACTTTTTATTGGTAAGAATCCTTTATCGATCAAAGTCATCCTTATATAATCTTTTCTGAGATATCGACAATCGACTTTAATACCACTTGTAATGACCTACCACTTTTAGGATTGTTGGTTGTCTTTACGAACCAAATCAACACGAGACTTTTTAGTGTTGTCCTCACTCACATTTTTTAGGAAACTTTTTAAGAAAATATCTATTTTATAATTCCTTTAAGTCAAACACACTTAATTATAAATCTTTTAAGTAATAAATTACTGAAAAATAGATATATCTTGTTGACATGGGTAGTTCTGAGTGATTTGTTTTTAACATAAGGTAATCATGGTTAAAGAATTAATTTAAGTATATTTTACATTTGGGCTGCTCTATTTGAGGAAAGTGGAGTATAATTTACTATATTGTATTTAACAGTAATTCTTATGCTTATTAGCAACATCCTGACCTCAAAAACTGCGTTAAAATTTATCTAGAAAGCCGATCATCCAGCTAGGCTGCTTGTTGTGATCTAGATTAACACATATTCACCAAAGAATCTCTCTAAATTGTTGCACTGAGCCCAATAAATCACGAGTGATTATCAGTTCAAACCAACCAAACTCACTTTTTACACAAATTTTTAAATTCTCCATTTCATATTTTGGACCGTGTGAACGTCCCAAGGGTTCCCAAACATGGTCTAACTAAAAAGGAAAAGGACTTATCAGTAAATTGAAAATAATTCCAAGGTCATGGTGAAGAAAACAACAAAGTGCTAAAAAATGAATTGAAAAACGCCAAATGCGTGTCTCCATTGATATGGTGGGAATGGAATAGAATTAGGGAGCAACAAAAGTAGGACCCGTCCAAATGCACGCACCGTCATAATAATCCAACTCATTACAAATAGCATCCACTCCCTTTTCCGAGGCCTTTATGTCGATTGTGTCGGTAGTTAGAATTTCTTCAGTGCATGCCAACAATGCCTAGAACTCATAAAGTTCCTTCGTAAAATTTTATTTTTTATAAACCTATTACGTTGCATCAAAGCTAGAAACAATAATGGGCTTTCAATTAAATTACATTATATTACAGCATTGCAAGTTAATTAAAATATACAGCTTATTTTCCAGAGTATTAAATGGTGTGTGAAAAATTCCAACACGTAATTTGTTTGATTGATGATACATTTTCACAAACTTTTTCTACTCCTTCCTTCCTGTGTTCTGTAGTAGTAATTTTTTTAGCCGGGCTACTGCACAAAATTGTAAAAGATCACTTAAAGGCACTAACATTTAAAATGGCATGTCCATGGCCTCATGGTCTGGGGTCTTGTGACCAAAACCAGATTCTTCACTGGGTCGTCTTTTAACCACACTTGCTCTTTGCACTAACCGAACCAATGCTTGCACCACCTCAGACATCGGAGGTCGAAATTCGGGTTCCGGCTGTGCGCAAAATCAAAATCATTACTAACATTTTTTGAAGAATTATGATAATGGCAACACCACCAAATAAGTTTACGTGCATCATATTGATCAACAATTACAAGGGTCCCGTTGTTAAGGTGGACTAAATAAACCCTATTGAATGCATTTAATTACTTGAAAAAACAAGTGTCGAATGACTTGTACTACTATTTTTTTTATAAAATAAATAAAGACTTTACAATGACAAGTGACAACAATCAAGCCTTTTGCCCCACTTGGTGGAATGAGCTACACAAACCAAACAATCAAGCCGTGATGTTCTCTTGTGATTAGTGTCTATAAACAATCCATTCAACTTGTATCCTTAATAGTTTTGCCAATAAGTTTTCTCGGTTTTCATTTACCTCTAATAATAGGACTTCCTCCATCTGATCTAGTCTTCTTAGTGAAACCTCTACTCCACACGTGCCCATACAACCTAAGACATTCTTCTGTTTTTTTTTTTTTCACAATAAATGCTACCTCAACTTTTCCTCTATTGCATTCATTCTTACTCTTGTCTAATATTTCCACATTTCCCTTTACCTCTAGTAATAGGACTACCCTCCATCTGATCTAGTCTTCTTAGTGGGGCTTGTTGGACTTTTTCATGCATGTCCATACCTCATAAGGCAAGATTCTACCACTCTTTCTACAGTAGATGCTACCTCAACTTTCTCTTTAATGCATTCATTACTAACTTTGTCTATCTAATATGTCAACTCATCCAATTCAACATTCTCATCTCTACCATATGAATTTTATTATTTTGTTGGCATTTTACCGCCCAACACTTGGTTTCATATAGCAATACTTAAACTAGAGCAGTACCTTTTGTCATATTATATAACGCTAGACTAATGCCCTTTGGTACCAGTTAGCATTTGCCCTATTATAAAGACTAAAGTATAGTGCAGAAATAAATGCGTGAGTGCAGTAAATGGAAAAGGTACTAAGACAAGTTGCTAGCCATCTGTTGTTCATTTCATCATTACAAAGTTTTACCTGAACACAGAGGGCAATGATATCAGCAAAGCGTGACAGTGACTTTGCAGGATACATGCCGTTCAAAGTAGGATCAACCATTTTGGCCAAGGCATCTATATCATGGAGTTGGGGTGTAGCCCACCTCACAAGTGACTGCTCCGATCGAACCCGCAAACTAAACTTGCAAAAATTACAAATGAATGTAAGAAGCCATACAGAAAAGAAAGATAATAATGAAGGGTAAACATTAAAGTGATGGACATGATTACTTTACATCATGTACGATAGGCTCACCTGTCAAGTGGCTTCCGACCAGTCAATAGTTCCAGCATAACCACCCCAAAGCTGTAAACATCACTTTTTACAGTGTATACTCCTGATAATGCAAACTCAGGAGCACTATAACCGAATGAACCGACCATCTGAGTTGATACCTGTTGAAACTCGATGATTGTAATCAATGTAGTGAGAAATAATAGATACAAAAACCATGTTCAGCTATGCATGAAGGAAACAAAGGCATCTTTACCAACCTGTCGCTCAGTGTTTGGTGTCAAAGCAGCTAAACCGCAGTCAGACAGGTGAGGATTGAGCTCCTCATCGAGTAATATATTTGCAGATTTGAAATTTCTATGTACAACAGAAGGCAAGCACACTTCATGCAGGTACCTGATAGACAAAGCATAACTTGAGAAATTAGCCTGAATGTGACATGCTAACTCACTCTACAAGGCTAAAACAAATATACTTGAGGGAAAAGCAGGGGGGTGGAGTAGCCAGTCAAGGCCATGCCAAGGAGAGACTTAATATGTCAGATATGTGAATGTAACATACTCTAAAGCCCGGGCTGTGCCAAGTGCTATGCGTACACGGGCATTCCAAGACAATGCCTTGCTGCTATCTTCAGCAAAATGGAGCATGTCATGCAGATTTCCATTTGCTATATACTCATAAACTAGAAGTCGTTGGCCATGCTCTGCACAATATCCAGCCAATGTCACAATGCTTGGGTGCCGCAAGCGTGACATATTAGAAACAGCTTCAAGAAAATTGTCTTCCTCCTGTAATGACAGAGCTGAGTTGTCGATCTTCTTAATAGCCATTACCTAAACAAAAGCAAATATCGGAACCATTAGCATATTATAGTGTCCATAACTTTTACTTTATAGGGATAAAAATAATTTTCTCCAAGTTCAAATTTATAAGAAAATAAAAAAAAAAATGCCATAATAAAAAAAGAAAACTAAGAGATAGACAGAGTGTAGCTGGATCATTGTACAAATGCTGTGAGTGCCAAACAAACAGCCTTAGTGAATAGAGGTACTAAGAAGCCATATATTTTCTGAGTTGTGATTGTACAAAATATATGTTACAAATATAAGAATAAAAAAATTAAAAATTAGAACCAAATTAAAGGTTAAAAACAACAGAAGAGGAAAAAAGAAGCATTATTTAAAATGCAGCAAAACCAAATTACTGATGAAGAAAAAAGTCTATAAATCATCATCACATTCATCTATTCACTGGTTCAACCAATTGAAGATCTAGCTTGTAATTTAATAGGTATTTTTCTTCCAAACATAACAAGAATAAATTCCAAAAATGCAGTAGGAAGGTTGATAACAAATGCAATACTAAAAGGTTACCTTCCCATTTGGGAAATCAGCCTTGTAAACTCGGCCAAGAGAACCTTCACCAATAATAAATTCTTGACTAAAGCTATTTGTTGCACTTTGGAGAGAAGCAACTGTGTATAATGTGGAAGTTATAGGGGACTTCATCTGCTTTACAGATCCACTTTTTACAGCTACCCTCTCAACTGTCACATTTTCTGCAGGACGAGGCTTGAGATCTGTAACAACAGCAGCACTTTTTACCCTCTGCTCTTGCATCTGAGGAGTTACTGCAAGCACAAACCCAATAGAAAAGGTGAACTGGTTAGGATGCATATATGCCATCCTTCAGCACAAACCAGTAAATAAATAGTAGAAATTTTGAAGTGAAGGAGCATTTACAGAAACAGATTCAAAGGGTAATGCAAATGAATTTTGTAAGAGAATAAAGAAAAATGCCACTATACCATTTTTAATACAAAACAGATATGTTATTAAGTGGGTGTTTGCTTGCACGTTTGATATGTGCATTTTTCAGTGTATTCACTTCAAATCTCAAGTTTACACAGAAGCTACAATGTAATGTATTGGTCTTGATGTGGATCTACACTTAGCTGACGTTAAACCAAAAATGCTATAAAACTATAATGGAGCAAATGCTCTATTCATGGGATTTACACCAAATACAAAGCTGCAAATCCCAATTTCTCAAAATGGCCTTATAAACACCTTGCTTTATAGCTGCCACCTTTAGTGCCTCCAAATATCAACATTCAACAAATATTGGAGCAAATTAATGCACATACCATTTTAAACTACATTTTGACAAAGAAACCAAATTACATAATCATTATATATATATATAGACACACACACACACACACACACACACACACATATATATATATGGAAACAAAATGAGAGAAAGGGAAATCACCGTTAATAACTCCACGAGGAAGGCTCCCACTAAAATTTCTTGCACCCTTTTTCCCCTTTTGCTTTCGGATACAGAAAACAAGAGCAAGGAGCACAATGGCAGCCACCAGCACTGAACCTAAAACAATGCCTACGACAGCCCCCACTGTCAAACCCTTATGGCCATCAGATTTTTCATTATCAGAAACTTGTGTTTTATTATGTGAACCAGATCCAGAATGATGACGACCATGAGGTCCATTGGGAGGAGGTGAAGTAAATGCTGGCGGAAGAGGAGCAGGACTGTTCTCAAATGAATTTCCATCATATCTAGTTAACATTTAAAGAGTCACATTAACCACATTGCTGAAGTTATTATGCATTAGAAAACGGATAGGCATTTCAAACAACAATCCATAAATACTTACATGAAATTACGGATGGAACTAAGCTCATGGGGTATCCATCCACTGAAATTATTGTTTGCAACATTTCTGGAAAATTATAAAGCAACATTAGAAACTGACATGCAGATAATTTAAGGACCAAAGGGAGAAAAACTTACAAAGTATCCAAAGGCAAACCAACGAGAACACCAAGAGACCCAGTCAACTGGTTCTTCTGCAAGAAACTACAAAAGAATTTCGATAAGCATTAAATTAACATTTAATGAAAATTGGTACCAGTTTATCAATTAAAATACCATCCAACTTACAGAGAAGAAAGATTGGCCAATGCAACAAATGAAGGAGGAAGATCCCCAGAAAAGTTATTGAAAGATAGATCCCTGCATCATTGAAAATGCATGCAACCAATCATCAAATAAAATCCATGATAAAACTAATATTAATGATCCAAAAAACCAATGACAATAAAAGGTTTCAGTATGAAACTATTCCTTTCATTGGGGAAGGGATTTCCGTTGGAGCATAAACTCTATGTTAATATGGTAAATGAATTTGAATCCTGATATATGATTAATAAAAGAATCACCATGCAGTTCAAGTATTAAGTCAATATATGAATATGGTCTGAATCCAATCAAAAACTCAAAAACAATAATAGCTTAAGCCTAAAAGGTAAAAGTCCCTCTGATTCAGCCAAGGAAAAATGTTTGTTCATATCTTTTGAAAAAAGAAAAGCATTGAAATTGTTTAACCATGGCCACAAATCAGTACAGCAAGCATACGTTTCTTAGTCAGAATACTAAGAAAATGAAATAAATGAGGGGAAAATGGAATGAAGAAACTATGTAAGATATCTTACAGGGTACCAAGATCTTGAAGACTAGCAAAAATATCGCCAACTGTCATGGAGAGTGCATTATTGCTTAAATTCCTAAAAACCACATGGAAACACAGTAAGTGGCTCCAATGTATTATCAAATTGAATATTATGAAATAAAAATGTGTGCATTCAAAAAAAACTTACAAATAATTGAGTGAAACCATGGCAGAAATGGAATAAGGAAGATTTCCAGATAAATTATTTCTTGCAAAATTCCTGATTGTCCCAATTGAAAGGCAATGACACAGTTTAGCAACAGAAAAAAAAAATAACATTTCAAATAAAGTAGCAAAGTGAAAATGATCAAGAAGTGAAATGAGCGTGTAAATGTAGGCAAACATTACAGGCTCGTAAGATTCGGTGGCAACTGGTAGGGAATTGTATCATGGATCTTGTTATCACTTAAGTCACTACAAAAACACAAAAATAAGAATTAAAAAGCCAATAACCAGTTCACCAGCATATATTAAAACAGTAAAGATTATGTGTAGTGTAGCACAAATAACAGAGCAAAATTATCTCACAGCTCTCTGAGTGACATAAGGTCCGAAAGCAGGTACCCCAGAGTCCCATCGAGTCCTAAACCTGAGAGTTTACTATCCAGCATCACAAACAGAGAGATCAGTTAGTGTTCTCAACCACAAACAAGGTTTTAAAAAACTTTCAGCAACCGCGATTTTAGCCACAACATCAAGGCTTTTAAACTCGCGGCGACCACATAGCGAGTCAGCCACATTCGTCTGCAATTTCCCATTGCAACAAAACCGCAACCACAATTTAAAACAATGATCACAAACACACTTTAAAAAACAAACAAACAAACAAATAAAAAAAATCAGAAATGTGCAATATAACGTGAATCTCTTACATGGAAACAACGGCTGATCCCTCACACGTTACCCCTTTCCATGACTCTCCACATGGATCACCACCACCGATTTTCCAACCCGTTAGCTGAGTTGGACTATTCAACGCATTGTACATGACCTCAAGAGCTTGAACTGCAACAGAACAAAAAAACAATAAAAACTACAAACAGAGAGCCACAAAAAAACATCTTTTGAATGAAAAAGCACCCACCCAAAACTTCATCATTTGCATTACAACACTCCCTATTCACCCAGAGCTTACAAAACAAAATCAAACCCCCAAAACCCAATGCCCACAACACAAAATCCAAACTTTATCCCAAAACCAAACACATTAAGTCATTCAACACCGACCACATCAATCAACCGTATAATGATCACTCAAAAAAAAAAAAAAAAACAAACAGAGAAAGAAAAGGAAATAACAATAATGATATATTACCATCAGAAGGGTCAGTGTTGGCGAGGGAAAGAGGAAGAGCAACGAAGACCAGAGAGAGAAGGATTGAAAGAGGGAAACGGGCACGAGCCATTGCAGTCAGAAGCGTGGTTCAGGTGCGGAGAGGCACATGCAGAGTATCATGGAGACGAAAGAGATTGAAAAGAAGAAAAAGAAGAGGAGAATGGGGGTAGAAGTAGAAGCAGCAGTACCGTAGTAGTTGAGTTTCAGATCGCGACTGGTTGTACAAGGCAAGGCCATTAAAGAAAGGGACAGATATTGGAGATTCGAAGCTTGGTGAATGTAATGAAGAGAGAGAATATCATAAGCAAAAGCAGCACAAGAGCATTGAGTGTGTGAGTTTGTGTGTGTCGGCGAAAATAAGAAAATAAGAGAACAAAATAATATACTTTCTGATGGAGTTGATAATAAACAAATTCATATATTAAAGGATGTGATGGTTAGAAGTAAAAATCTTAGTAATGAATAATTTGGATATATTCTTTAAGCCTTAAGATAAGCTTTCTGTATATGATTTTTTAACCTTGAAGTCCGTCCTGGATTAATTAAACTTTTTTTAATAATAAAATATATTAATAGTCTTAGTATAAAAAAATAGTACGTAATAATAATATGGAAAAGCGAAAAAATAATAATGTGAAATGGGTGCAGTCAAGGTGGGTCCCATGCCTTTTTCCCCCCTCTGGGGTTTTGGATTTTCTGGCTTCGGTTTCCACATTCTCATTCTACACCTTTCGGGCTTTTACCCTCCAAACTGTCATTTCAGCTTTCCGAGTTTCTCCTCTCTTCATGCCACTTTTGTGTAGTTTATTTTTTCCTCCTTCTTCGAGTCACATCCCTCTCACGTGCCCTAAAGGGATATGAAGAAGATCCAATTGTAATTTGGATAAATGATGGGAGATTAATTATTATTTATAATTAAAGAATGCGTGTGTGCAATAAAATCGCAATCGTGTGTGGTTAAAACTTGAAAATCAACCGTAAATAAGTATATATGTTTGCGTTGGAAAAAAATGTAAAAGATTTGGATGTGTATTAATGTAAGATCAGAATGTAAATAATTCCGATCGGCACGTAATATGAAATTTAAGGGAATGATGATGATAAATAGTATCAGATTTTTAATCATTTGATGTAAGCATATAGGCAGCCCGCAGCAGTCGAGCGTCCTGAGTGGCAAAGTCTCATTTGTTAGAGCCTGTTTATACTATATAAAATTTAAAATGTTAGAGTTTCAAATATTTGAATTACTGATCAAATTGAGCAGGCTACCATCTAATTAGTTAATAATTAATCTTGTGTAATAGTATAATCAATTGTGATATCTTGTTTTGATGAAAATGGATTAATTGGTCAGGTGAAAATAATGGATTAATTTATAATGCATATAAAGGTTAACTATAGTCAAAGAACCTAGCTCAAATGATTAATCATGATTTGTGACTTATTATACATTTGTTAACATTATCTTTCATCTTATGGATAAAAAAATTAACTATAAAAATTTAATTGTTAATTTAAATTATCATTCCGTTTGCATTTGGATATCTACAATATTAAGTTAGATTTAAAACCATAGGTCAGTCATGGGAGGATATTAAATGATCATTAATAATAAGTCTTGTATTATAAGTTTAAGTCAATAGTCTTGAACATGAGGATATATATTTATATATATATACTCTTTTCTTATAATATATTTTTCCAGGGATATAATTAACATTTACTTTCTATAGTTTAAAATTTTCAAATTATTGTTTCATTTTAATTATAATGGTTATACCTACTTTTCATTTACAACTTTTTTTTGGATTATTTTGCTTCTTATCTAATATTATAAACTGCTGTAAAAAAGACTAGGATTATAAACTACACCACTTTTTAACTTCATATAAAAAAAAACACTCCACTAACTATACATAAAATATAATTTCAAAATAAGTATACATTTGAATTGGGATATCTGCATTATTAATTGAGATTTTAACTCATACGTTAGTCATGGGAGGATATTAATGATCATTAATAATAAACCTTACGTTATAAATTTAAGTTTTGACTCTTGAATATAAAGATATTTATTACTTTACTTTCTTCTTATAATATATTTTTAAAAGGATATATTTTACTTTTATGTGACATTTATTATTTTTTATATTTTTAAACTTTATATTATTATTTCCTTTTTTTTTGTAAAATTTTCCTTTTTCTTTAATCTTGACTTTCTCAACTAGCTATAGTTCTTTAAAAAAAAACTTTGAACTTTACTTTCTTGATCTAAACTATATATTTAAAGGATTGTTCGAGGATTCACAAAAAAATATGATCGAGGGAACTTTAAATTTTAGTTTTCAGATACAAATTTTAAAACGAAATATGGTTTGGGTAACATAATGTTTAAATTAGTTTTTTGACTCAGTTTTTTAAAGCATTTTTTGTGTTAATAATTTGTAGTATAAAAAATACTTTGGTTGTTTAAAGTATTTGGTACTTTATCAAATAAAATTAATTTGACATATGAATATGCATTTTAAAATATAATGAAATGTAAATAATAAAATTACCTATAAAATTATGTAACTACAAATGTCTCGTTTATTTGAATTTTAACCTACAAGATCCATTAAGATATTCTTAAAATATTCAATTGTTTATTAACTTTTTAACATATACAAAGAGTTGTTGAATAAACAACTTTTACCAAAAATGACTTCTAAAGTAACTTAATCCCCCATAGCAAATTTAATTTGCATTAAACATTATAAAAAATATTATATACTAATAATTAGTCTCTGTAGGTATTTTTTAATTTTTAATTATTATTTATAATATGATGCATTATAGTTATAGACATATTTTAGTATACAAAAGAAGAAATATAAGATCGATATACTATTAGTATAATTTTTATGTTAACCAGTACATCAAATACGAGCATAGAATATCAAACTATTGGCATAGATACTAAAAAAGTTTCTAAACTAAACTTTTCATACTACTAGTTAGTACCTATATGCTAAAAAGTAAAAACTTTTTGTATACTATTATAATAAAAGAATTCAATTTTTATTTTCTTTTAACCAGGAATTTCAAGGTTTCTCTCTTCTTCTTGTTAACAAAGCAAGGGGTAATAAGTACTATGCTATATGTTTTCAATGCCCTTATTATTTCTGTAGAAAAATTAATTCCAAACATTTGTCCTTGCGAGAGACATAATATATAAACTGAGACATGTTTTGATTTGAGAGTAACGCTGTAGTAGTTAGCGCGTTGATGAAAATCATGGTTGAACTTATTTCGACTTTTGAATCATGCATGATGATTTCTAACTTTGCATGCATTTATTGACGTGCATACATCATTTTTTTAAAGCAGGATATATATAACGTGCCTCATACTAACTTTAAAAAGTATATATATCAAACGTTAAATTTTAATTAACATGATTAAATAACTTAATTATCACCAACAAGTTCTTGAGTGATATTAAACCCAGTTTCCTTTAAATAAGATATTAATGATGATTTCTAACGCTGCTCGCATTTATTAACGTGCATACATCATTTTATGAGTTGTGACATTAATTGAATGTCTAAATTGTCCATGTAATATTTTACAAAAAGACTATCAGGCTGTAAAATGCCGGTGAGAGGGCATTGGAACGTTGCAATTAATTTGCTTAAATCAGGATATAAGTCCAAACCTTTGGATTCAAATTTCAATCACAGATTACAGCGCAAGCAACATACACGCGAGGAGGAGCTAGAGGTCAACGCATCTTCGTGTATCTGTCTTGTATTAATAGCAGCAACCTAAAAAATATTTGAGAGCAAAGACCAAGACATGAGTCATGACATATCGCTTTGGCATCTTTGCAGGAAAGTGAACACTAGGTAGACCAGATAAGAGTATTGAATGATACGCCATTAACGACTTCACAAACTAAAAGACTAATATTATTATCTACACTCCAACGTGAGAAATATTCTATTAATGTTCATCATTTCTCTTTATTTTTTCTATCACATGTACTATTTCTCTTGACTAGCTAGCATTAGGGTGTTTATAGATTTTATTTTTAAAAAAAGAAATTGGAATTGATGGTGCTTTTTTGTTTCAAGTATTCCATTTTTAATCTCAATATGATGAAAACAAAAGCAAAGAATCTGCTCCCGGCTGGCTAGCTACTTGTGACCTATCCACATCCATTTGTCATTTTCTTAGATTATAAGTAAAGATGTATACATATTTACAGTAATGCACATGCTAGCTAGCATAGTTCTGTGACCGAGGAACTTGCGTTGCGTGAGAATAAATAACGTTTTCTCTTTATTCTCTCTTCCCTCGATAATTTTTGCATGATTTTCCCCCTTCTCTAGTTTGTTTATTATATTTTTAAATTAGAAGACAAAATTGTCATCATCGTTAATTCATTCATAGTAAATATTTGTATTAACGGTCCAGTAAGACAATAATTAAGTAACTTAGCAAATTAAGGCAGTACTTCTCATTGAACATAAATTAAATAGTCCAACCCATTACATATTCTAAACAAAAGTCCAATACAATATAATGATGATTAATTAGTTTTTCTTTTCTATGTTATTTCTTAATTTATTAAGCCAAAGATTAATCTGATTCATGATAGTGTGAGTGTCCCTGGTCTAAATGATTTTCACAATGATGGGATTGAACACGAATTTTTTCATTAAATTAAACGTTTCTATATTGTGCAAGTGCAAATTGATATTAAAATATAATTATTGATTATAATTAATATATTAAAGATTAAAGAGTAATTTCTAATGGTTGGTAATTAATACCGATTTGCATTATTTAACTAATTAATTTAACATTTTAAAATAATTTTTTAATCATGTCTCAAAGATTACGAATGTCCCTCAAAGTTAGATATTAATCTTGTTGTATAATTAATAATTCATAATCATATGACAATATTTTATATATATCACAATGTAAGAAAGTTTATATATGCAGTTATTAATTTTAAATTTTTATGTTTGTATTTTTAATTAATGATCATTTTTAACTAGAAAAAATAGCAACTAAAATGAAGATAAAAACAAATGGTTGATATAAAAGTGGAAAGACTCTTCCTTACTTGAAAGAAATCATTCCAAGTAAAAGAATAAATCAAGGAATAAATGCGATGCAACTTTTTTGTAACAGTAAAGTAAAAAAAAAATGCCAAAAAAGGTTTATACGCCAGAAATAAAAATCTTTTATTATATTATAATTTTTAAGTCCCCCCCCCCCCCCCCCATTTTGTGACAATATTTTAAGAACTCTTTTATGAAATAAAATCAATAACTTTATATTTAGTTAATTAGTTTATCAAATAAAATTTTGTTTTCATTATTTACTATATTTAATATTTTAATTTTCACAATCAAGATCAAATATAATAAAATATTTAATTGGGTTGGTTTTCTGCCGTAGAAAATCCTTATTTACTAAATAAAATCAAAATGAATAAAAAAGAAAACAATAAAAGTTAAATATAAAAGTCTAAAATGTATTAACTTGAAAGTTAAAAGATAATTGAGCCATCTAATTAGTTTTAGTTAAAAAACTACAAATCTAACAACAGATAATTAATTTGATTAATAATTAGGATTCGAAATAAAAGAAATCGATTAACTGAATTAATATGATTCAATTTAATTGGTTTGTTTTCAATAGTCGACCTTATCGAGTTAGTCCGATGAACACCCTAAGGATAATGCTAAAAGTCACTAATATTCTTTTATTTTTTTTATTTTAATTTTTAACTTGTTATCTATAACCCCTCCCCTGCTCTAGTCAATTTATTGTTTGGTGATGGTTTATTGAGTTTGTAGAGCTTAGCCCATCTCTCTCTCTCTTTTTTTTTTCACAAAAGAAAATGCTGATACTTTATTTTTAGAGAAAGATTCATATTGCAACTTGCAAGTTTTAAATAGCTCAAAAAGTCCTTTATGTCTGAAATTCTTAATTTTAAATTCAATTAATTTAAATCGAGTTAACAACTAACGACAAAATATGTCCAAGGAAAGAAAAAGAGAGAGTTTTGGACATAAAAAAGGATTACCAACAACATTTGTTTTGGACTTTTAAATTTTTCTAGCGGTAATGCTTCCCAAGTTCCTTGTTTCCTGGTCGTGTTCGGTGTTTTTGTTTTATCTCTTTTGGAAATTTTGCTTTAATCATTTATTAAGATGGAAGAACATCATTTGCAGAGAATTGTTCATTACAAAACAACATACAAGCTTGCTTAAATAGAAAAATAAACATATGATAGTGTCATAACTCATAAGTCACTTATTTCCATCAATTTTTTTAAAGATAAAACTGTAATATATTAAAGGAGAAAAATGAGATACGTTCTCCTTTACAAGGAGATCAAATATGAAGGATCATTCCTAAGATTTTTTGTGCTTAGGACAAACAAGAAAACTTACACCATCATAATTATTAAAATATTGTCTTTATTGTAATTTTTTATTGTAAAACTCATTAATAATTTGCTCATAATTAAGATTTTTGAAAATAACAATAATAATCAATATAAAATTATTTAAAAAAAACAAAATTATTTAATTTAACTTGTGACATAATAAATTGTAAATAGAATTTTAAATTTTTTAATATAAATTTCTTTTAGACAACAATAACCAGTTGTGAATAATTGAATGAACTGATGGTTCACACGCTTTATTAGATAGGCAACCCATCCTACAAATAATGAAACCATGACACTGGTAGTAGTAAGTAGTAACCAACGAATAGATTATGATCCAGTGATCATGTACAACCGCAACTAGGACTATTGGTTGCACACCACATTAAGATATGTTAAGGTTGATTTTAGAGCTGTTTTTGCACACCTCCATAGGTGACCATTAATGTTGTAATCAGTAACATTGCTTCAATGTTTTCAGTAACTTTCTTTTGATTCTTGGCATGTAAAAACATCATAACTCTTCTTCGACAAACATCAGGGTTCACCTGAGGGTTACTCCATCTTCGATTCATCATAATTTCACCCCGTTATACTTGCATAAACATCATAACTCTTCTTTGAACTGTAGACTCCATCCAAAAACAAAGCCTACAACAATTTTTGGGTCGTAGAGAGCAGGAACAAATTTTTGGGGAGGGTGCCATCTGTGCATAGCAGGTTCAATTTCTCTAGGAGTTTCACGACGGAAACAATGAGTCATGGCCTTATTAAGCACATGAAATTTGCTGTTTTTGCCCCTTGAACATCCATTGATTTCCACAGTCCCATATAGCCCAAGCAATTGAGCAAACCAATCCCATATAGTTATCACTTAGTATTAGGATCAACTATACAAGATTATTCTAATTAATTAGTAATCTAAAGTCTAAGAGGAAGATTTTGGCGCATACAGTAATTCTAGCTACAATTTGCCAATTTTCCTATTGGATTAAAGTCCAATTAAGCTGGCCCATAAAGAAAGAGTCCAATAGAGCCCAAAACTTGAATTGGGCCAGAACCTGTAACTGCATTCAAACCACATGAGACGTTGACCCAAAATATACAAATAAACAAATATTTATGTGGCTTGCAAGCAACGTTCGCTCGCTCGGACCTCGGAATAAGAACATGGAAACATAAATAGTGGAGGTTGTTGCCAAACAACGATGTAACGCACGATCCAAAAGCAGAAAGCAAAGTTGTTTGACTGATACCAGTTTATTGATTTTGATATCCGAACACACATTCTTTCAGCAAATAAGTACGGAAATATATATGTAAAAAAATGAACAAAAAAGCTTTGTCCATTTTGATGCGCGCCAGAATGAAGCCCAACGATCGTACAAGCCTTTCTCTCTCTCCTATTCCTCTAACAGTGAGTAATCTCCCAATTCTCTCCAGACCTTTGAATTTCGCCTCATTTTTTGGTGCAGTTTTGATTCGAACATTTTGTTTTTGATTTATTTTTTCTAGCAAATCGATTCCATTTTGTGCGTGAATTCGCTTTTAATTTGATCCTTGTTGGCTTATTGTTCCTTCGTTTGTGATGAGTGCGCAACAGAACGCGACGAGTCAAATGCAGCAGCAGAATTCCCGCCAAAACGGATCGCCAGGTGATGGAAATTCAGCGCCAAATGACTCCGGCAACTCCGAGAGGTTCCTAATTTTTAATTATTTATTTATTTTTTGTTTCGCATACTTGGAATTGGATTTTGCATGCTTAATTTTTCTTTATGCTCAGTTTTTTCTTCTTTTATTTGTGTGTTGTTTTGACTTATTCATAGAGAGTTTAAGCGTGTCCGCGCTTCAATGCACTCTGCCATATCAATGAGCAAAACAGAAGTTCTAGATGACGTGCTTAATAACTTCTCGGAGGTAATCTAGTTTTAGATTTAGATTCTGTTTGGATAAATTTCTCCATACGTATTAATAGGAGAAGTAAACAAGAAGGTTAAATGAATGAGCTTCTCCCCTAAGTTAAAAATCAACTCGTGTACTTAACTTTTATATAATTTCTTTCATCAAACTTCTCCATAAACAGTGCATAAGTTGATATTAGCTTATAGAGAAGCTCACTTCATCTTTCCTTCTTATTTTTTTATTCTATTAGTGTTTAGGGAAAAGTTTATCCAAATACAACCTTAATGGCAATGAAACTTTCTTTTTCCGATTTTGCTGTTATCACTGCTAATTTCATTTCCATAAGCTGGTAATAATGTAGGGTTATTTAAACCTTTCTCATGAAAACCGTCGCAAGTTGCTCCTTGTCCTTGCTAGAGAATATGATCTCAATAGGTCACAAGTGCGTGAACTGATAAAGCAGTACCTTGGACTTGAACATCCTGCTGGTGAGTTATTACAAGGCGTATGTGTGTGTATGGGTGCATCATG
Source organism: Glycine max (assembly GCF_000004515.6). NCBI lineage: Eukaryota > Viridiplantae > Streptophyta > Magnoliopsida > Fabales > Fabaceae > Glycine > Glycine max. Next base: position 8,702,284 of record NC_038251.2, on the reverse strand, counting down.
CATGCATGCATGTGTGTGTGTGTAACTCTTTGCATTGTTGATTTCAAAACTGTGGTGTGAAAAAAATGACTGGGTTGGCAGACAAAGCTCAAGTTAGTGGCTCTGAAGACGAAGGTTTGTTTTCTTCTTTCTATCGCATTGAGAGGAATTTGAGACATGCCCTCCAGCCGGTTTATGAAGTTCTCTTTGAGCGTCTCAACACTCATCCTGGAGGGTTGAGGACCTTATCCATTCTTCGAGAAGATATCCTATCTATTCTTGCGTAAGTTTATGGCAGATTCTTTAAGAATTTATATTGAACAATTTTTCTATGTCTATTTCCTTATGTTACAATGACAGAAGGAGCAAATAAAAGAAATCTTAGTTCCTTGTTTCCTCTTTAAATTTTAGTGAATTCTATGTTAGATAACTCAGATACTGATTGTCTTCAATGGTCTGCACAAGGATTTTTGCTATGAGGACTTTAACATAAAATAAATTTATGAAAGTATGAATTTTAGATACCTACAGTTCATAACATTATTGGGGAAAAGAATGAAAGAAAGATAAGACAAGAATAAGGGTTCAACCTGCTTTCCTGAAATTTTGAGTATGATAATTCAATCATTCCATTACACAGAGAGGAGAATATTGCATCGCTGAGAGCATTGGATTCTTATTTAATGGAAAAATTTATTACATGGCTTAGTCCTGCTGCCTTAGAGCTTCACCAGATTACATGGGATGATCCTGCTTCTTTGCTGGAGAAAATTGTTGCTTATGAAGTACTTTTCTCCTTTTTCTTGAATTGTCATTCAATGTAGCTCTGGTCTTCCACTGTATGCATAATCTTTGATATCTTGTGTAGGCTGTGCACCCTATTAGCAACCTTCTAGATCTTAAGAGAAGACTGGGAATTGGCCGTCGTTGTTTTGGATATTTACATCCCGCTATTCCTGGTTAGCAGTTCTTCTAACACTTGGTTACTGAAAGATAATTCTCTACTTTTCACAGTTTTATAATTTATATTGGTGCTTTAATCAACATCCTAGTGGTCATTGTTTCCACCTTTAGTCAATATTATGAGTCTGTATCAGGTCAGAAAGTTAGTAACAACAATTTGCTTTCTAGTTGATTGTATTACATAGGTAGTGCAATGGAATTTCATTATTCTCATACCAAGTAGCTTGAAAAATTAAATTTTGCGTTACTACTTTCTATAGTCTACGCTTTGGACACAAATTGATTGATTTGATCCTATGTGACCCAATGTATTTCAGTGGTTTAATATATTGTAGTTATATACCTGTTCTCAAGTATGTTATTTGAAAATGCATTTTGTGATTAATTTGTCATTGGGAATTAAAGGAGTTAATGTATCATTGGAAAGTTAGAATCATAGGAAATAGTTTAATTCTTTATTATTATTATTATTATTATTCTTGTAAATGCAAAATGTTTTTATTCTTATAAATTCTTATAAGTATCAAGGGTGCTGACTTCTGAGTGCTTTAACTCAATCAATGCACATAATTTCTGTCTAGTTTCTAAAAGATTATTAAAGTTTCAAGTGTATTAGACTATGTTATGTGATCTTGTTTTATGTTTTCCTCAGGTGAACCCCTAATTTTCATTGAAGTTGCACTACTGAAGGATATTGCTCAGACTATACAGGTTAATTTTGTTTGAACTCAACTGAAACAAACCCTTTTTCAGTAACTTCTTTTAATCAATATTTCTTTTTTCACAGGAAGTTTTGTGGGATAATCCTCCTATACCTGAAAGTGAGGCAACATGTGCCTTGTTCTACTCCATATCATCAACTCAGGTATTTCTGTGTATAAAAAAAGTAATGAAAAGTTGCAGCTAGTGGAGATTTGACTATATTATCAAAAAATTGTTAATTCTATAATTATATCATGGTGAAGTTCAGCATGATCATTTTTAGTGAAAAGTGAGCTGTTTATTGTTGGGCTTTTTCGCTGAGTGGATTTTATTGCTATTATTTGCTTAATTTTCCTCATTTCTTCTCTGTTCGGTTTTTATGTTAGCCCCTTAGATCTGTTTGCTTTTCTGTTTATATACTATGGTCAGCTTCTCCCCCTCCTGACTCCCTGAAGAATAATAATGACGGAGGTAGTTTATTTTTATTTATTTATTCATTTATTTTTGATTGGGCATAATTTGCAGCCTGGCTTAGCGGGGATCAACTTGGGAAAATTTCTCATCAAACGGGTTGTAACACAGGTGAAAAGAGAGATGCCACATATTTCTGTAAGTATTTTATCAATTACTATGTGGAGATTCATGGAATTTGTGAATGCACAACATTTAATTAACATAATTCTATCTTAAGTTTTTCTTTTTAACCTCTGTTTCATACTTTTTACTTCTGTGGTTTTGATATGAATGGTATTGTCCACAACAAAATGTGTTGCCTTCCCTTTACACTTCACGTTTGATGGGGAGATTTTCCAAGTATATTAGTACAACCTTATGGTTTCATTCTTTAAATTGCCATGTTTTAAACTTTTCCCCTCCTCTCAAAGATGCAGATTTCTGGAATCATTATTCTCCAAAGATTGTTATAGAACTATAGGCACATGGAAAATTTGCCAAACAGACTATTCTCTCAAATTGATATATTTTCCTTCCTCATTCTAGAACAATCTAAAAGTAATATGCTTTATCACAGTTATTATTGGACACTGACGGTATGAAAATTTCTTGATAAATGTCATATTTCCTAGGATACTGCTATATCTTATGTATTAAATTTTACTTGTGTCCACTCACATCTCACATTGGTGATCAATTTTTGGCTGTAGACCTTTGCAACCCTCAGTCCCATCCCGGGATTCATTTCATGGCTTTTATCCAAGTTAGCATCTCAAAGACTGCTTGCTGAGGGAGATAATTTGTCACAACCACAAGCAGAGGGATCCAGTTCCACTTTCTATGAGAATATACTTAAACCCGAGGAGGAAGAAGCACTTATGAGTTTACCTAAGTAAAATACTTACTGTTATCTTCTTTATATTTTATGTTATAGTATTCTTGGAAATTTTTTGGCAACACCACCAGTTACTTTTATATCGCAATTTCATATCATCATCAAGTGAACTATCCTAATAGCTGCATTACATTTTTTTTTCTCCTTTAATTGTGTGCCCAATTGGTTCCCTATGTATTGAAATATTTTTTAGAAATTTTATGCATTATGCATAGTTGTTAAGTTTAGAAATGCATGATTCAAGACTCAGATTGCATGATTAAATATGGTATGCTTCGACAAGTTCACAATTTGCATCATGCTATGAATCACAATTCACAAATGACTTTGAATCATGTGATGCATACGTGAACTGGTACGATTCCATTATGATTGATATGAAGTGCAACATTCATTGATTCAGTTTTTTTCCTCTTTTTTGCTTTTCTTTTCCATTTTTATCAAAGAAATTGAAAACTTATATTAACTTAAATTGTTAATTGAAAAGAAACTGAAGGAGTCCAACTAAATGTACCCTATGCACTGTCACTCACTCTAAACACTGCTGTTTCATTGCTTTGTTTTTTTTTTTTTTTAAGAAATGATGCTTTACACAATCATCACTCACACCATATACTTCTTATTTGGCTATATCGTTGCTCTGTTTTTTGTTCTTCTGAAACAGAAGCTTCATACAGTCATTTTATATGGCTTCAAAGGCAAGAAGGATGTTACTTGAGATAATTGTATTATTTTTGACAAATAAATTATATGTAAAATGTAATTATCTCCAATTTCTACAACGTGAGTTAGTGCACTTATGATGAACTAGCATTTAGTAACTCACAAGAATTATGACCTATGTGTTCACTTGGTTATTTATGTATTGTAGTTTTTTTTTTAATTTACTAGTTTCTATATAAGTTGATGGCAAGGCTCAATTATGATTTTGTTTTGTGAGACTTATGTTTTTTTTTTTTTTTTTTTTACAATTCCTAGTTGAAAATTATTACATTGAACACTATATATTCTTTATATGATATTTTTTCACCTATTTTTTGTAGTGTCTTTCAATTTTATGTTTCGGTGTGATTTATGACTAAAAAATTAGCTTAATGATCCACAATTTGATTTATGATTTGTAACCTTGATTCTAAGGATTTTATATGATGAAAATATGCCCAATTCCAACTCAATCAATAGTCACCAAACGTTATCCTTTTTATGATCCTTGGTTGTCATGATAAAGAATAATGTGGTGACAAATAATGTGAATAGTAATTTCTATTTGCTTCCCTAGTTTGTCTATGAGGATACTATCAGGTGACTAATATCAATACGAGATGCAGGGATATCGCTGCAGGAGAAAATGGAATGGATGTGATGTTCAACTTGCTTACTTCTACATCCTATAAGTGGATCCATTCACCAGAACTTCTGTCAGCATTAAAATCCCCTTTGATGCGTTTATGTGCCAGGTATTGCAATATTTGAAACAAATTATGTGAATAAAAAAAAAAAAGAGCCATGTTAGAAATGACTCTGAAGGATTGTATTGAGCTAGGCAGCTTGCTATGTGTATAATTTATAAGTCATGGTAAAGTAATCAGAAAACTTTTGGGATTCTTTTGGTATCACAGGTACCTTCTGCAAGAGAAGAAAAGAGGAAAGGCTTTGGACTCTGTAGCAAATTTTCACTTGCAAAATGGAGCGGTATGTCTTGCAACCATAATTTACAGCCGATAAACTTCATTGTTATTGGTAATGGTATTTTCATTCTGAAGCCAATAATTTTGCTTCTCAATATGGAACAGATGGTTGAAAGAATAAACTGGATGGCAGATCGTTCAGATAAAGGTCTTTCTCAAAGTGGAGGGATCATGGTGAACTACGTGTATAGGTAATCTGTAATTGTCCTCTGAATGTTGTTCTGTTCATACCAAAGTATATTCACAGTTATATTTATGGTGTCAATTTACTCTGTGCCCTTTTGGTCGTTCAGACAAATCTTATTTGCTTAGATGAAGAGTTCCTCTTACCATTTTGGTTCTGGTAGTGAAGTTAGGAAGTCTTACCAATGAAAGGAGCAATAGCTGTACTTGTCATTTCATGCTTTTGTGGTTTACTTGTTATTAATATCTGTATGAATGGACCAGATCAATTTTAAATTTCTCTTCAGTTGATCAAATTTGAAGTATATGCTGCTGATGACACCTAATTACAGGTTGGATCACATAGAAGAATACGCCCAATCATACTTCAACAATGGTGAAATTCATACCTCAAGTGATCTCCATCGCTGGGTTGATGCAACAGATACTGCTTAGTGTCAATTCAAATCTGATAGAAGATAAACCTCAACGTGTTTTCAAAAATATCATATGTGCATGTGGTTTGGAAACAAAGCTCCTTGGCAGCGGACAACCTTGTTACTACTAAGCCCTGCCTTTCTTTGTCTCGACCTCTTTGCTATCACTTGCAGCCATAGAGTGATAAGTGATTGTGAAGTCTGCTTGGTTGGATCGTAATGGAAGGTTTAGTCATAACAATAGGAGTACAGGACAAATGCATCCAAGTCTAAAACAGAGGAAGCATATATCTTTAATTGTTGATGATTTCTGTCCATAGAACAGAAAGCAACTGATTGTGTCACTATCCAAGAATGCCCTATAAATAGGAGGTGCATAGGAGGAAGGTTATAATCAATAGTCCATGCTTGGTAAACCTTAAGCTGTACAATGTAATGTAATATTTGTACTTACAAGACTGACAACAAACACTATCTTATTCTTAGTGAAGAAGGTGCTACTGCTTCTGAAACTGTAAATTATCAAATAGGAAATTGTTCCTTGAACATTGAGGATTGAAGGTAATGCTTGTTGCTTGTTTCATCGTTGGACAATGTTTTCACTTTCAGGTGTAAAGGAAAATTGATTACGCACAAATTGGTCAAAGCTGTCTTCAAAGCCTTGAAACAGCACCACTATAATTCTGGTGCTCCAAGTATCCCAAAAATATCATGGAGGGCATAACAATATATTCTGTTCATCATCAATTTGTAACAAGAACTTGTCCCAACCATTTTATGATCTAACTGTTTTTTTTTTAATCATAACCATGTTAATACTGGAGTATAAAATTGGTCGAAAACCATGTAGACAAGTTCTTTCCTGTACATATAAGTAAGTACATTGCCCTAGCTCCTGTTCGATCAGAGGGAATGAAGGACTATTCACTTCTCGGTTTCAACATGACTGGTTTCTAAGACATATTCCGTCATGAGCCTCGTGTTAGATTCAGTGACCATCTACAAGACAATACGGGCAGAATTATAAACATTTGTTGAATTATGTAGGAAATTGAATAAATTTCAGTAGGATCAACATCCTGAATATATACAAGAAAACGTAATAATTACAAACCTTAAAAGCTAGACGCTTCATGTTGTCCCATTCAAAATCATTTTTGCAGTATGCTGATCGAACCTATAATAATACATGGTCATGTACTTAATCTGAACTAGTTTAACAGGTGATGGAAAATCAAATAATAAAAAATAATCTACTTACCTCCATTATGCGTAGGGCTATTGATGTACATGCCAGATCCCCACATCATCAGTTCGCGAGATTTCGTTCATTCAATGATCACACACAAAAAAGTTGTAAGTGAGATATTAATAATTAATAGGTTTAAAATATTTTTTTCATCTTTATAATTTAACTTTTTTTTATTCTTGTAATTTTTGTTTTCTTTTAATCTTTATAAATATATTTGTTTTTTTTTCTTTAAAGTGATTTAAATAATATTTATTATTATTTAAAGTATTAACACTTTAGTATCAAAAAATAAAATAAACACAATTGATAAAGATTAAAACGATTTTTTTTACAAAAAAAAAAAATAAAAAATACTAAATTACTTGAAAAAAAATATTTAAACTTAATTAATAATTAGATACCGATTGGGTGTTGGGTAGTTGATAATAGTCGTTACCCAAATTCTTATGTCTTGATGATTCTCTGAACATGCTGGCACAGAACTTGTCACCATCATTCAACGAGTGTCTACTCAAGAATTCCATCAGCTCCTCATATGCTTCATGATTGTAGCTCTGCTCAAGGAAATAATTATTTGACAGATGATGTTGTTAGAGAGAAAACAAAAGCATTCACTAATTAAAAAGGATATTAAATTAGAAAAAAAATTGTTTTATACCGTTAACATAAGTTACTTGAACAACCGTGTATCAAATAAAATCCAATGACATTATTATTATTGTTAAGCCTTGAATCACATTGACAATGTTGGAGGTTTAAATCTCTCTAAATATCACCAATGTTAGAAGAGTGAGAAAAATGAAAAAGGGGGGAGATTTTGGTCCTCATTTTACTCGTTCCAAGCTTTTTAGTTAGAAAAGGAAAATTCATAAAATTCCTTTCCTCGACCAAATACTATGTTAAGATGACTTTTTTTTAAAAAAAATAATAATTTATAACTCTATGAATTGAAATTGGTGATTGCATGATGATGGGTAAGTTCGTGATGACTGAGAAATGAGATCTTAAACAAATCCCTTTATTTTCAGGAAACTTGTTAGTTCACTAATAAGAGTGTATTTTGAATTAGATTCATAATGAGAAATAATTAATTACTTTTTTTTAATAATAAAGCCAAAACAATAAATAATTGTTTATGCTTTTTTTTATGTTACCACTTGATTATGAAAAGTAGAATTTATTCCTGGTGTTATCTAAACACATTATAAAAAGTGTAGATATATATCTTAGGATCTCAAGCAAAGACATCCATTTTTTTATGGTACCTCACGGTTTGAGTGATTTAATGAATAACATATGAGGTGACATGTTTATATACATATTGTCATTAATTAGTAAACGGTAATATAATTTACTTTCAAGATTTTTAAAATTTATAAAGATTAAAATCAACGAAATTTTTTTAGAGACTGAACAAAAATTTGCTATATTTGTAAAGATTAAAAATATATATATTAAACCTTGTTTCTGTTTATCAAAAGAAAAAAAAAGGACTATGAATTATTAGTAAAAATCACAACCAAATTCACACAATAATAATAAGGAAGGTTCAAAGGGTGAGCGGCGTGAATAGTGTAAAATTGTACGAAAATTTCAGTTAAAAATAAAGAAGAAGAATAATGATCAGTGAATTGTTGTTCAAAAAGATCTTGGGAGTTCTCTATTTTGAACGAATGGCCGTAATTTGAATGAATACAAGCGAGCACATGATTATAAAAACAAATGGCAAGAAAGGCCATTAGAGTGGAAAAAGAAAAAGGAACCTCAAGTTGAGCAGCAACAATCTTCACTGCAACGAAGGTGAAGAAATTGTGGAGGTTTTGAGCAGCCTTTGCTTCTGGTGATGCTTCTCCAAATCCTACATCCCAGTATAACACAACACAGTACATATATATTACGTTACGTAATTGCTAAGTTGTATACACTATACATGCAATGAAATACATAGTGGGGAAGAGGAAGAACCACAAAGTATTAATTAAGTAACCAAACCAATTCGGAATATAAAATTGATTGAGAGGTTAAAAAGGAAGTAAAGACAAAAAAAGGATAACCAAACCAATTCGAGTTTGATTCCCTCTTAATAAAAACTAACAAAATTAACAATTAATATTTTCTGATATAAAAAACTAACTGAACCAATTACCAGGTACAAACATCTTGCTGCAGTGTAAGCGTGTTGGTTGTGATGAGCTCCTTCGCTTGCAAGGCCAAAAAGGATAAGCTTTGTTGCTGCTAAGTGTTGAAGGGTAGACATAAGGAAGCTGAGAAAGTGGAAGAGTTGCACAGGATTCCATAGCTTAACACTAACAGTATTTGTGTTGTAAATTGAAGAAAGGCCTTAGTTTTTGTGAGGACAAAAAACGTGTGAATACAATAGTCTCTCCAAAGCCAAAAATATCTACACGCTTCAATCCACGTAAAGAAAATATCTTTGAGCTTACGTGGAATGTTAAGAACTTTTACGTCAAAGATGGAACTCACCATTTTGAATTCGAGGAATGATACATAAATATTTATTTATTTTAAATATTTCATCAATATTTTTTATCTTATCAAGCATAAATTTTATGATATTTATATTTTTTTTTCTCTAGTATCTTATACTATAATAGATTTTTATGAAACAATTTTCTCCTTCTTCTTCAGTTCATCCAAAATGGCACGTCTCGACAAACACATATATACGTACGTGTTTCGCTCTCTATTTTTGTTCAACATTTTTTTCACATCCTTAAAAGCCCAGCATTCAGAATACAAGAGAATCAATTGTTATTTTCCTATCTAACAAAGTTCTATTTAATTTTTTCAAAATATCCTCCCTTCTCTTTCTTTGTCAAAAAACCACGTTTAAAAATATTATTCTTCCAAATGCCATCTCAAAATATCTCACTGTACTCCAAAAAACATACATCTGAAATTATTTTTCTAATAATCATTCTTGCTTTATTTAAATTTCTTATAATTGATTGAATATGATTATAATTAATCTAAACAAAATTTCAATCCAAAATTTATGAAGATAGATAAAGAAAATAACACTTTTGATGACAACTTCTCGATCTTTATTTTTCTAAATCATTTTATCCTTAAAAAACACACTTAATAATCTTTCATGATTAAATAAAAAATAAAACAAGTCATGTGAAAAAAGGAAAAATATAAAATTTTGAACAAATTTTAATTTATGTGTTAATTTTATCCCGTCAACTAAAACTAAAATCAATTAACATTATAACTTATAACCATCCAATAATTACTGTCGAATCTTTCATCTATATAGTTGCAAAGACGGAAAGAAATGATTACATGGTGTGGGAACAGAAGCTGTACGAGATTGTCAGAATAAGAGGGAGAAAACTTCTTCAGTCGGCTCTGGACAATGTTGCTGTGAGCCAAATGGCGGTGGTGAACCCAGGTGGTTCTGGAAACTACACAACTTTCGATGATGCAGTGGCTGCGGCTCTAAATAACACCGATACCTGGGGTGTAAATGGATATTTCTTGATTCACGTGGTGATTGGAGTGTATGAAGAGTATGTTTCTATTCCCCAAAACAAGCAGTACCTGATGATGATAGGAGATGGAATTAACCAAACCATAATCAGCTTGATGGTTGAAAGTTGAATTCTCATTCCGAAGGAATTATTTTTTCTTTTTATCCATTATTTTTACTGTTTAATTTGTCATTTTACATATTAAAGAAAGGTCATGTATGTAAACTGATTTTATAATGCTTGCCTATATTGTGCATGTAAGAAATGGTTATGATGCGAGTTATATGTGAGAATTATTTGGTAAGTTAATTTTTCTTTATGCTAGCTTCTTCATTTATCTTTCATTTTGGTTATTTGCATTTTTTCCCCTTCATTAAGGGGTATGCTTGGTTGTTTTAGTAATAAATATTTTATTTACATTTTCATTTTTGCTACTATTTTTCTTCTGGTAAGTTGATGTTGTTTGATTCAAGATGCATCTTTTATTTTATTTGCGATTTCACTTGCGCGGAGTAAGTTTTTAACCTAAATATCTACTATTTAAGGTCGTGAAGTTCATACTTAACTTGGATTATTACTATTAAAACCATTTTGGGTAATATGATATCTTTTGTATTGCTTTTCTTTTCTATTTTTCTTTAACTAAGTACGCACTATTTTTCTTTTTTCTTCTTTAACAATTACTTACCTGCACACATTTATTTAAAAAATACCTATTATTTGTTACAAACCTTTAACCTTTCCACAATTACTGACCTGCACACATTTATTTAAAATAGGTAACAAATAATATCTAAGATTGAAATCAAATTTTTTTTAAAAGACAGCTTTGAAACTTGATTTAAAAGTTGCTTTTAAAAAGATTTTAAAATTATATATTTTGTTTTTCTAAAATATAGTTTTGTTTATATTGTTTCTTTATTTTCTTATTCTTAGACATGCCTATATTAACTATTAATTAATACACATAATTTGATAGTTTTAATTTTTTTTAATTTTCTTCTCATATCTCTTAAAATTTCTCTGTTATTCTTTTCTTTATTGTTTTTTTTCTTTCTTTTTCCTCACTCTTATGTTTGTCATTTTTTATCACCACTTGATCATTTCCTGTTTATTAGTCTCAGGATAATACATCAATATCTCGAGATTATTAGAACAATTGAGGATTGTGAAGTGAAATTCATCTTTTCTGTAGCATATTATTAGCAATTTGTCGGACTTCACATCTTGTTTTGACTTATAGGATCTATGTATTTAAAAGTTATTGATTCATAACTATTCAATTTTTTTTATTTCTTTACTATTTTTTTTTTGGAATTTAGGATCGTTGTATGATTATGTTACTCTATTTCTATACACATCGTGACTAATTATATTTTGAAGAATCTCATATGAACGTAAAGTTAGAAGAATGAACGAGTTTACTGATTTGGAGAGTCCTAAAGTTTAGGATTTTATTTTTTTTGAATTATGCTGATATTTTTCATTTCTGTTACCGTTAGCCTTTGTTTATGCTAAGTGGGCTCCTAAAAGTTATCTAAACGGATAAAATTTATTTTTATTTAAATTTTAAGAATTAAAATTTCTAAGTTTTTGAATTTTAAAATTAATTAACGAAAGTCTTAATTAAATGTCCATTAATTTAAATTTTAAGAATTTACCAAAATTGTCAACTAAAACTGTACAATTTTTTTAATTTTTAAAAACTGTGAATTTGTTAACTATTTTTTTAACTTTAGCAATCTACCAATTTGTTAATTTTAAAAAAATATACCAATTTATTACTGCTTTTTAAAATTGTAAAATCCTACCAATTTGTTAATTTATAAACCAACATAAACTAAAGTATTGTTATTTTTTTAGGTTAAATTATAGTTTCTATAGTTTTGTTTCATGATTCTTATCTTAGTCCTTATAGTTTAAAAGTAGTTTTTTTAATCTTTATAATTTATATTTTAATTTTCTTTTAGTTCCGTAGTTTAAAAATGTTCTTTTTAGTCTCTATAATTTACATTTTAATCTTATTTCTCTCATGTGATTTGAAAACTATAGAGACTTAAAAAAAAAATATAAAATTATAAAGATTAAAAAGATTACTTTAAGACTAAAACAGAATTAAAATGTAAACTATAAAAATTTAAAAAATCACTTTCAAAATATACGGACTAAAAAGGTAAAAATAATAAAACTATAAAAATCAAATGAATAATTTAACCCTTTTTTTTGGTTAAATTAATCATTTTGTCCCTATAATTTTATATTTCTTACCTTTTTAGTTAACAACTTGATAATGCCTTTTTCCGCTAATTTTAGTAACAGGCATACATAACAAAGAAAATAAACTAACAAACCATCATCGTATATGAGAGAGATGTTCCGAAAGCTTCAAGGATATAATTTAAACGTGTGCCAAATTTAGAACTTTAGATCTTTATATTAGCCCTTCATTTTTTTATTCTCCGATCGAGACTTAATTTTCAAACAAATTTATTCAACAGAAATATAATTAAGTATTTGTACTACATCTATTAATTTTCAAACAAATACTTTCTGGTTTCTGCTGATCAATAAATACAATAAATCAAAAACGACGAATGAAGGTTGAATTTAGTAAAAGAAATTAGTCTTCTAAAGTATAGAGAGTCAGGATTCAAATCCACGTTGACAAAAATGTCCACAACTAATGTCTTACAATACACCAAACAAGTTTTCCCGTAAAAAAGATGAAAAAATACAATAAAAACAAATATTTCTTCAATATAAAATAAAAGCTTGTACAATTTTATTATAAAACAAAAAAGTGACGTAATTCCTTAACTTTTATTTCACATAATTATAACCTAAAAAAATCTACGATTCCCCCATTTGGAGTCGCTCTCCATCCCCTTTTCAGCCGAAGCTTAATTGGAAGTCACATTCTTCACGTAATCTCCAAATTTTAAATTGAGCCTCACAACCATCCCAATAAAAAACTTGGAAAAATAATAACACCATTAACAATAACTAGCTAGAAGGAATATTTAACAAGAGAAGACTCGTTCAACATAGTGTAGATGACAACTTAAACGTCAATAATATTGGTGCTACGTACATATAATAAAACAAATTCATGAGAAGTTGCACCTAAAATAAACCAAACTCCTAAACCTCTTAATGAGCTCTAATCAATAACAACCTCGCAGCAATAATTTTCCTCTATCCTCTTATACACAACAAAATGACCACACACCCAACTACAAAATCAAAACCACCCCATGTTTTCTTCCTTCTCTTAATTCAGTTATTGATTTCGATTACAAGAGTCAAAGGTAGTTGCGTTACTGGCTGCAACCTTGCTTTAGCTTCCTATTACTTAGGGAACGGCACAAACCTCACTTACATTAGCAACCTCTTCGGAAGGCCAACATCGGAGATTCTAAAATACAACCCAAGTGTTAAGAACCCAAACGTGATTCTTAGCCAAACACGGATCAACGTGCCCTTTTCGTGTGACTGCTTGAACGGTGCGTTTTTGGGGCACACTTTCTCGTACGCGATCCAACACGGAAACACGTACAAGATAGTTGCCGAGGTTGATTTCTCGAACCTCACGACGGAGGATTGGGTTGGCAGGGTCAACAGTTACCCGCCGAATCAGATACCCGACAACGTGAACATCAACGTCACCGTTAACTGTTCCTGCGGAAACCGACACGTGTCCAAGGATTATGGGCTGTTCATGACGTACCCGCTTCGGGTCGGTGACAGCTTACAGCGGGTTGCGGCCGAAGCCGGCGTGCCGGCGGAGCTGCTGCTGAGGTACAACCCCACGGCGGATTTCGGTGCTGGGAATGGACTCGTGTTTGTGCCGGCTAAAGGTTAGTAACAGCTATATGCATTATTATGCAACTAATGAAATAGAGTGTATTAATTAACAACACTTTTTTTATATACACATTTTTTTAATCATAAGGTTTTTATGGAGATATCTTATAAGTTTAGGTACAGTTACGAGATCAATCTAAAGTTTAATTATACTTAAACTCTTATCCTTTTTAATAATATATTATACAATGATGGAATTATTTTTTTTTTCACAAGTTCATCTTATGCGGTCATCTCGGGTACATTTATTTATTGAGTTCAATGCACACTTCATTCTTGTTTAAAATTTAACAAAAAATTAAAAAATTAAGAGGAAACATTAAATATGAAGTAATACTCACAAAAATTTGTAATATTTAATAAATTTTAATCAATAATACAAAATGTGTATTTAAAAAATGTGCATGAGAATATATTTTTTAACATTTCTCATCAGTAAAACAATAAATGTTTTAATATGTTAATGATTGAAGTAGAGATGTAGTTAAAATAATGTATATAAATGAAAAATAAAACTCATCATATAAGTTAGTTTTTAGAGTTCATTTAAATTCAAAAATAAATTCTAAGATGATATTAAAGTTTATTCTAATAATTATTTTTAAATTTATCAGTCTACCAATTATTGAATCGTTACCTGATTCTATAAATATCAAGTAAGATATCATTTCATATTAGAGTCTAAGTATATTTTGTTATTTATGAAAATACTAATTTTAGTTTTATTTTCTTTATAATTTTAATTTTTGTTTGTATATATTAAAGAGTTAAAAATTCAATCAATATGAATTTATGATTATAAAATGTTAGAAAAATTAATTAAAAAATGACATTTTTTAATAACATGTCACATCTTAATTTGAATAAAAAAAGACACATAAAATAAATAATAACTGTAATTTATTTATAAAAATAGTATATAATAATATAGAAAAAAATATTATAAAACTATAATTTTTATTTAAATTTTTTTTATCCTTTTAGTTGAAGACCAGTGCACATTGCACCTCTGGATGACCCTAGGGCCAGCCCTGGTTGTCTTCTGGTTTGTTTACAATGCTCGTTTGTAAAATTTTATGCTAAAATTTGTAGGAAATCTGGTGGGATGATTTGTAAGGGTTGGGGGCACTCCTTGCACCCTTATCCTATTTAATGAAACTTCATTTTGCTGATAAAAAAAATGTTAGGTGTTAATTATTTTTCAATTATCTAAATTCTAAAACTTGCACATCATAATCGACGTAAATCAATTCAGGTGTGCATATGGTAAAACCGTAAAGGTCATTTTCAGTTAGTTACTGTGTGACTCTAATTTGACCCATGATTCGTTCTCTCATTATGCCCGTTAGCGAGAGAGGGCACCGTATGAACTCTTAAACAAATGTACAAATCATTCTAATCAGTAATCACATTTTGCTCATTAATCAAGAACAAGAACCCGGTCAAACACTCAACACTTGTTCATGGTTCCATCTCATACACTTGTTGAATAATGATTTTTTTATTTTTTTTATTTTCTTGAGGAGGAAAGGAATAGTGAAGTGTTTGCAAAGAAAAATAACAGGTTATAAGAATAGATTCGGTATATTCCATCTATATTTGGAAACATCATTCTTGACAGCTTTTAACCAGAGAAATAAAAAAATGCGGAAATTTTATTTTATTAAAGACGATTAGTCATCCGGCTATAAAACAAAATAATACAGATCACACTTTGTTCGTATATTATCACTTTCTTATGACTATTTTGTTGATCAATACATAACCAATAACCATTATTAGACAGATACGGTAAAACTCTGAGAATTATTTATTTTGAAGATAATTTACAGGTTAGCCTTGCAATAAAATTTGTCACTTTCTTATAATTATTTATTAGTTGGTTTTGTGACTGTGTATAATTCTAGTATTACCGTTTCTTTAGAACAATCCACGATCAATTGTCCGAGATAAAATTCTAAATTAGAAGAACGCCTATATCTTTTGTGGGCCAACTTCGTTATTAATTATGACCAATAACCTAAAGTTCGAGATCTTTTTTGATAACCTCTCTTATAGTCTTTTTGGGTCTTCCTCTGCCTCGAATTGTTTGTCTTCTCTCCATCTGGTCTACTCTCCTCTCCTCACTACAGAGTCTACCGGTCTTCTCTCTACATGCCCAAACCACCTAAGTCTATTTTCCACCATCTTCTCTACAATAGGCGCTACTCCAACCCTCTCTCTAATAGCTTCGTTTCTAATTTTATCATGTCGAGTCTTACCACACATCCACCGCAACATCCTCATCTCCGCTACACCTACTTTATTCTCAGGTTACATAAGTCATGTTTGGGATAATTTTTTATGACTTCAAAATAATATTATTTCTCTTAACTTGCAAGTTAAAAAGTTTTTCATAAATAACATTTAATGTAAAATAGTATATGTTATAAAATTTAAATAAGATTTACAAGAATCTGTATACTTATCATTTTATTTAGATATAAGTAACGAAAAAAAAATGAACGGTAAGTTAAGCTCCAAAAAACATCAAAGTAAGAGGATGCCATAATTTGTATCAAATTGGGTTATCCCCAAATAAGTGTAATAGAGTATCTAAACGGCCTGAAATGATAAAAGTAGGTAATCATTAAACAAAAAAACTAGAGAGATTAGTATTTGGATAAGGGAGCCATTCCCTCCTAGTGGTGCTGTTAGGAACAATGATGCTTGAAAAAAAAATATAAAAAAGAATGGGAGTAAATAGTAATATTTGACAAAAAAATTGTTGTGTTAGAATTATGTATTTCCATTTTCATTTACTATACACAAATGGTCCAAGCACAAAGACTCAACATGTAAGACTCCTGTGTAAAGAATAATAGTTCCCGTAGAAAAGTGATGTATCATATAATCTTTTTAGGAAATATTACAAATTACATGCGTGGCCACTGATCACTTGACATTACAAATTTGAGACAAATGCATTTGCAAGAAGAAGACACTAAATTAATGAATTCAGCCATTCTCATATTTGATTAGAGTTGCTATCTGTTACAATTTTTCTTTCTGATGTTTTATATTTTAAATCCTATTTTGCAGATGAAAATGGAAACTTTCCACCAATGCAGTTGAGGTAAGCTCAATTTTATATTAAGTTTACATCCTATGTTGGCCAATTTGATTTGAGCTTTGATATTTACTCTTTAAAATAATTTCTCTTGAACTGTCTAACTCCAGAACCTGTACCTGTTTCCTTCACCCTTTTGCAGATCAGGTGATGTGGACATTGTGCAAACTTCTGCTTCATAAATCATGGTGAGTTATATTGCTATGAGATGCTGACATTGTTGTATAAATTTAAATAGGAATATCTAGTGGAGCCATTGCTGGCATAGCTGTTGGAGGAGCTGTTGGGGTCTTAATTTTGGCACTTCTTCTATATGTTGGACTACGCAGAAGAAGGAAAGTGGCTGAGGTATCCCTTCTCCCAGTCCCAGGAGCATCTGAAGATCAGTGTAGTCCACTCCAACTCCATCATGGTATTGGTATGTCTTTCTGTTTTAATGCTATTTCTTTTATTTTTTTTTGAAGTGTGGATATAAATGATTCTAAAACATTCCTTTCATATGATTATCAAATATAAACTATCATGCATGATTAGCTGCAAACTGTTCTGCCAGGGATACATGGTTTAGTAGCAGCTCTCTTTGCCTTACCTTGTTTCCATATTTTGGTGTTTGAATGTTGAGTGGCATTCGGTTTGACTACTTATTGATACACTATCATCCAATCATTGATTACCATGTATAGTTAGATTGGTGACTTTGGTAATAATTTCTCTAAAATTGTATGTAGGGTGATTTCTAATTAGTTTATAATATCAAAATCTTTTATAAAGCCGGTTAATTAAAATTGAACTTACTTATTTACTACTTGTAATGTTAAGTCTAGATTTAATTCAGATTTTCTTTTTAAAAATAAGATGTGAAACTATGAGTCTCATCTGTTACATGGATTTAGGTTGTGGAAGCAGCTTGGACAAGGCATCTGAATCTTCTGTTGTAGCCTCTCCAAGGTTGACAGGGATTACAGTGGACAAGTCAGTGGAGTTCCCATATGAGGAGCTAGACAAGGCTACTGATGGCTTTAGTGCGGCTAATATAATTGGTCGAGGTGGCTTTGGATCTGTTTACTATGCTGAGCTCCGGAATGAGGTTTGTCATGATGTTTATACTCACTTTCAAAATGAGGATAAGAAATAAATGTGTAGTATCATTATCATCAAACACGAGTAATTTATTCCCAATTATTAGTGTACACTTTAGACATTATGCATATGCACACACCAACCTCGTCCCAAGTTAATTGATCTTATTTGAAGCCAAGAAGAAACTTGTGGAAACATTATGCGTATGCACACTACATAATATTTGCTTTAAGCTTAAAACATACTTATAGCTTGTATTGGATCCTATTTCATCAAAGTCTGATCACACAGGTCTAAAACTGATCTGTTGCAATAAATGGAAAGTTCAAGTTATTACCTCCACTTGACTTTTTGCTTTTTGCAGAAAGCTGCAATTAAAAAGATGGATATGCAAGCATCAAATGAATTCCTTGCAGAATTAAATGTTCTTACACACGTCCATCACTTGAACTTGGTATGACATTTTTCCTACGCTGATATTATTCAAATTTTGAAGCTTACAAAAAGAGCAGTTATACTATGCAGAAACATGTGGTAGGAAATTTGGTTAAATATAAAGGGTGGTCTAGTGTTCATTTGAATGCTGTTCTATTTCTTTTCCCCTTTTGGTAAACTTCAACTATTCAATATTGTAGATTCCATAGGACTTTGGTAATAGCCAGTAAAATTTTCATAAAGGGTGGTCTAGTGTTTATAAACTATTGTTAAGGATTCTCAACTAATCATCCTGTGCCTAGGATCCTATGCTAGTTATGTAACTAACAACTTACCTATTAAGTGCTTATTTTTCAATAGATTTCATTACTTATTTCCACAATACATGATTCCTTGCAAACATATTCTATGCAGGTGAGGTTAATAGGATATTGTGTTGAGGGCTCCTTATTTTTGGTTTATGAGTACATTGAGAACGGCAATTTAAGTCAACATTTGCGAGGCTCAGGTTCTTTTTACTAAATTTATTTACAGATACTTGATCTTAGAATGATGGCACCATTTTGATTTCAAGGCTCTAAATATAGTTGCTTTCTAGGGAGGGATCCGTTAACATGGGCAGCTCGAGTTCAAATTGCCCTTGATGCAGCAAGAGGATTGGAATACATCCATGAGCACACTGTTCCTGTCTACATCCATAGAGATATTAAATCAGCAAACATTTTGATAGACAAAAACTTTCGTGCAAAGGTTTGTAAATGCATTTCCATATTTTTCATCCATAAAAGTTGAATGCTGTCATGCTGAGTCCAACTTTTTGCCACAGGTTGCAGATTTTGGTCTCACAAAATTGACCGAATATGGTAGTTCTTCATTACATACGCGTCTTGTGGGTACATTTGGTTATATGCCTCCAGAGTAAGGAACTACTTATCCTTTCCTTTTCTACTAAGTTTCAAGCTTTGTATCAGTAGCATCTACAGTTATGTTCTGCTTCTTTCATTTCATATTTTTCATGTGCATCTGAATTTGAAAATATACTATAGGAAAGGAAACTTCAATTTGTAGAGCATTTTAACTTCACTAACTTTACATGCTATTATTGTTACTTATTTTCTAGGTTGATCTACATATTTTAAAGCACAAAAATTTTAACCATTACGAAACTTCTCTGTATTACTTTGGATCTCCAATTTTTGGACTGATTTCTAACATATTATGCATATAATAAATATATACTAAATGTATGATCGCGTTATCCTTTGGTTGTGTTAGTAAATGTTTAGTTTTATTCACTTGAGGTTCAAGAACAGCGAGACCATTTTGACCAAGTGAATCATTTTTGTGTAGATATGCACAATATGGTGATGTGTCCTCCAAAATAGATGTATATGCTTTTGGAGTTGTTCTTTATGAACTCATATCAGGCAAGGAAGCTATTGTCAGGACAAACGAACCTGAGAATGAATCAAAAGGACTAGTTGCCTTGGTTGTTTTTCTTGGCCCCTCTTAGCTCAACAATAGTTGTAAATCATCAATTATTAGTTCTTTACTCAAGTTTAGCTTGCCTTATGAAATGCAGTTTGAAGAAGTTCTTGGTCTGTCAGATCCAAAAGTAGATCTTCGTCAACTTATTGACCCTACACTTGGTGACAACTACCCTCTTGACTCGGTATTTAAGGTAACCAATTTAATTAAAATGCATTGACAGTACATTGATATTTTACATTATCATTTAATTATAGATTATTATATATGATAAAATAGTTGATTTTTGTAAATCTTTCTTTGAAAATGAGTGTAAATTTTTACAATGATAGTGTAAGCTAATCCCAAAATTTTGGTTTTTAATTGAGTGGAATGATGTCCTGTGATCCATGTAACTTATCTCACATAGTAAAATAAGACTTTGTTGTTGTTTTGTTGTTTGTTGTATAGTGTAAGCTAATTCCTTGTCTTATTAAATGCAAAGGTAAAGAGGACTAGTGAATCAAATGGGAAGTTGATAACTAATGGTTTTTGTACTTTTTATTTTTTTCCACTTGCAGGTGTCTCAGCTTGCCAAAGCATGTACACATGAGAACCCTCAACTTAGGCCAAGCATGAGATCAATTGTAGTTGCCTTAATGACACTTTCATCTGCAACTGAGGATTGGGATGTTGGCTCCTTCTATGAAAACCAAGCTTTGGTGCACCTAATGTCTGGAAGGTAGACCGTGGCCTGCTGATTCCTAGCAAGTTCCTTTGTGAGGACATATGGAATCCCGATTTCTGAACACCAGCATGCATGAATATTTCAACCGTGAATTTGTAAATAGAAATTATATATCTACCAATTTATTTTTTTTGAAAAAGAAATACGTTTTGCCAGTGTTTGATAAATTAAAATAGAGGTTGATTTAAATCAAAACTGTCCTTTTATTCTTTTATTTAGGTCCTACTGTCTCTCAAATTATAGAGACTAAAACATAATAAAAAGTATATGATTAAGATGTAAAATGGGTAAAATAATGTGCCTATGAAGATTAAAATGAGAAGATCTAAATATAAAGACTAAATTGTGTGCAGAAAAAGATAGATAAAAAATCATGTAAAATTTTTATGTGTATCATATTCGCATCTCATATCTTATTAATAGAGAGATAAATATAAGATCTTGGAGAGATTTCATAAATAATCATATTTTTTCTTTTTAAATCTTAACAATAGAAAATTATAAGACTAATCATCAAGAGTAAAGATTATCAGATTGAGTTATCTCTTCTAACAAAATATTTTCTATATGTACGGTTAGAGAATTCAATCCTTATTAACATGTTTATAGAAAATCCAGTTATGAATTCATAATAATTAAGAAAATTTCAAATCAGAAAACATAAAATAAGATATCAACCAATATTATATTAGAATTTAATCTGTTGAATGAGTTGTTTTCTTTTCATGCTCTCTTTATATGAGATAATTGCTTTTCTTATATACGACTACTATTGTTTTCTGCCATCAAATCTCTTATTTTTGCACCACCTTCTATTTAAATGTAGTCACATAAAACTCTCAAATTTCTTGACTCTCCATTGCTGTATGCTAGAACATTTACAGTGTCATTCCTTCTCATCACCGAATCTTTAATATCAACAATGAATATAAAATATTGAATTTCATTTTCAAGCTAAAACAATCTTAGGGATTTTGTTCATCATCATCAGGTTGGCTTTCTTTCTTTTCCTATCCTTTTCTTCATTTGTATGCATAATATGAAATTTTGGTTTCTGATACTGAGTAAATGTGAGTGTATTGGCAATTCCCTCTCTTTCCTGTCAGCACAAAAATAATAACTAGTAGTTAAAAAAAGAAATGAGAAAATAGGTATTTACAAAAATAATAAAGGAGAAGAGAATTTTATTAGACATTTTCGTCTTCTTCCTTGTTATTTCATGTCAATCGGTATTCAAGACATTTTCATTTTCTTCACTTCATTGTTATGATTCGATTTTTGTATCCGTACAATTTTTTTCCCATGAATTACCAAAATGGATAAATCGTGCTTTGAAAGACAATTTCAACATGAAGAAATCGTATTTCAAAAGATAATTTTAGTTTTTAAAGAAAAATAAAAAATATGACGGCTAAAAATTATCACAAATTACTTCTTTAGCTGTCACATTTTGAACATGTGTCTATTTCCTATTGTGAAGCAACTTGTACCCAAGTAATTTGTGATGATTTTTTTACGGCCACAATGTTTTTAAAAAAGAAAAATAAGTAGAAAAGTGAAATCATCTTTTAAAATACGATCTATTCATTTCTTTAATTTTTTAAAAATTTACCCATTTTAGTAATTTATGAATAAAATTACACAATTTTTGTACAACAGCTGTTATGATTCATACTCAATGATAATTTATAAATTATAGGAAGTGGGGTAAAAATTGACTTATAATCTTGGTTAAATTACTCATTTGATTCCTATAGTTTTATAGTTCTTATATGTTTAGTCCATATAGTTTACATTTAAATTCTATTTTAGTCCCTTAGTCTTGAAGGTGATCTTTTTAGTTCATATAATTTCATTATTTTTACTTTGTTAGTCCCTATAATTTACATTTTAATTCTAGTACCTGTAATTTGAAAATTATAAGAGCTAAAAAAGTAAGAATCATAAAACCAGAGGAACTAAAAAGATCACATTACATGAACTAAAAGAGAATTTAAATATAAATTATAAGAACTAAAAAAATCACTTTCAAACTAAATCTTCTTATATCTTTCAATTTAAGTGTGATAAGACCTTTTGTAGGTAATTCTTTTGAGAAAGGAAAATCTTCTTAGGTGTTGGTAAATATACATCTCTAAAATATTATTTGTTAGTCCTAAGTATTTGGATCAAATCTCCTATCCAAATGCTGCCTTTAATTCTTGGATTTAATCTTTGTTGCACCTGCATGTATCCACATACAACAACAAATGATTATCATTAGCATATGGGATTTTCTTAATTTAATTAGAGGTCTTAAATTTTGAATATACAGTACTCGAGAAAATAATAAAGTTTTACATAAATGTTATTATTTCATGATAATTAACTAATTATTGCTTGTATATATTGTTTTTTACATCTCATATATATATATATATATATATATATATATATATATATATATATATATATATATATAGTAATAAATAGTTTTTTCTTGATTTAATATCTTATTATGAGATTGGTAAAAAAATCATATTATGAGAGAGATAAATATAAAATCTTTAACATAATTTTAAAACATGCAAGTTTAATAGTGGACGTTTCATATCCATAAAAGAATAATGGAGAAACTTACAAATCAGAAGATATAAAATATTAAAACAATATTGGAGTATATCAGAATCTTTTAGAATTTTAAAATTGCGACGATTACGTTATACATTATAAATTGAATCTGATTAGAGAAGATTTTTCTCTTTTTGATATAGTTATCATTAAATTACAATTAGATTGCCTCTTTCTTCTTAAATAGGTAAACAAACGCAATCGGTGAAGAATGAATTTTGTTTTTTTCTTCTTCTTCTTCATGTTCTGTTTGGATGAGTTACCTGCTACTACTTTTTTTTTTTTTATCTGCTATCAAATTCTCTCCTTCTTTCTGCCACTTTCTCTATCTATATATCATCTCTAGATTCTCCATTGCTGTTTGTTAGCACAGTTCTCATCACCCAAAAATCTTTAATGCAAAATATTGGATTTTATTTTCAAGGTGCAACATTCTCTGGGATTGGATTTTCGTTCATGACAATCAATCAGGTTGGCTTTCTTTGTTTCTGATTTCTTTGTTTGTATGCTTAATTCTGAAATCTTTTGTTTTTCATCATTGTTAATTACTTTTTATTTGTCCCGTGACATTCAAGAATGAAGACACGTGAAGAAGAAGTTAACCTTGTTTATCTGCACTTCGTTCTGCCATCTTTTCGTGAATGCAGTTGAAATCTCACTTTGTTCGTTTGTTTATTTTTAACTATTTTTGGTTACGTGTTGAGTTGACTCGAGTCAACTCATTGTAACTGTTTTGTTTTGGCTTGATTTGAAAGTTTTCTTTTTCTTTATTTTTTATTTTATATTACGGGCTTGATTTGAAAGGTTGTAACTTCTAGCAACTGTATATAAAATACGATGAATATTCATATTACCAACCATGCTGATTCTCTTTCTTCAACTGATTAAAATATTAGCACGTACCACATCATCTCAATGATTTACCAATAAAACATTATCAACATCGATACTCAATAATATTTTAATTTTTCAGAAATTTGCTTTATATTAAGGGTAGGTTACTTTTGATGCTCAAATTCCTATGAATGCGGTTTATGATTGTAGTATCAGTGTGTACAGGTTTTGAATTGATATTTTATACTGGCAGTATATGTTACTCGGACTCTAGAAACTATAGAATCGAAAAAATTGGCATGTTGATGGTTGAATGAGTGATATATTTATCAATTAATCTATGTTACAATGGGGTGTTTGCAATTACCTGATTTTACTTTGTGCACATTCTGCAGTAAGAATCAAAATTGCATTTCCATGACAAGGAAAGTCAAATCATCAGACTGACCATAAGTTGGAGTTCTTAAGGCACTCAAATTCCTTTGGAATTCGAAAGAAACAAAATTATCTATATGCTTATACGAGTCCAAAATCAAGAGAAAAAGACACTATGACCTGTGTAAAGAACAGTACTGCACTAGGAATATAACTTTCTGTTGTGCTAGGAGAACGGTCAAACCAATGTACTGATAACCTTAAATACAAAATCCCAAGACGCCCAAGAGATTTTGAATCTTCAAAGAAGAGAAAGGTTCAAGATACTCACAAACTTGACATTATAAAATCTAAGTCAATGGGGGAAGAAGATATTTTGGTTTGTTCAAAGAGGACTACTGAACTTCCATTTAGGAAAGGACTAGAGGCAAATAAGTGTCTTACTGCATTGAAGAAGAAAAGAATACTTGAAGACGCTATCTTAATTAACAATTTGGAAGATGATAAAGTTTATGTTCCCTCGAAGACATACTCCAGAAGCAAAGCTAGAAAAATGGATGATGTAAAGGTGATTGTTTTTCTTAATGCTTACTCCTTATAATGAAAAAGTTCCGCACTTCATCATAATATTTTTGGTAGGTTGGGCCTTGTATCAAAGTTTAATTAATGTTTACTTGTGTTAACAGGATACGGCTTCCAGAAGATGTCATCAGTGCATGAAAAAGGAAAGAGCAGCATATGTACCTTGTACTAAATGTCGGAAAATGTATTGTATGTGGTGCATCAGGAAATGGTAAACTAGTTTACATCTAAATAATCATTGGAAGAGTGTGTATTTCTTCATGAAATTTATGAGATACCCTTGCAAAAATATAACTATTTCTTGTTTTGCACATAGGTATTCCAATTTGTCAATAGAAGATATTGCACAAGAGTGTCCCTTTTGCCAAAAGAATTGCAATTGCAATGTTTGCTTGAGTTCAAGAGGAATGATTAAGGTTTAGTTGTGTGCTGTCCGGCAAATACCCTTAAATAAATTCCTTCTATAAAATGAAAATGTTACACAGTAGAGTTATAAGTATACTTCTTAATTCTTTATTTTGCCATCTAACTTTATATTTATGTTCAGACGTCAAACAAGTGCATCAGAGATGATGAAAAGGTTCAGTATCTTCAATACACTATTAACCTGCTCCTTCCGTTTATACAACGAGTTTGTGAAGAACAAAGTCAAGAGCTAGAGATTGAAGCTAAAATACAAGGTATTAAGCTTCAGCTTTGAAGTTTTTATTTAACTTTGAAGGCATTAATAACAATAATCCCTCTTGCCAGGAAAATCAAGATCTGAAATTGAGATATCACAAATTCCTTGTGAAAATGAACGTATCTATTGGTATCACATCATTCCTTTGCCTATTATACTAGCTAGCTTGATTCCTTCCATATTTTGTAAGTTTTTTTTATAATTTTTGTTTTTGTTTTTGGAGCAGTGACCATTGTGCTACTTCATTTACTGACCTTTATCGAAGCTGCCCCAAGTGTTCCATTGAAATCTGCCTTAACTGTTGCAAAGAAATACGCAATGGAAGTATATCACCCCGGTCTGAACTGAAGTTTCAATATGTGAATAGAGGCTATGATTATATGCATGGTGGTGATCCTTTACCAGTGTCTTGTGATTTAAGGACTTCAAAAGGTCATAGAGAGATATTTACCAAATGGAGTGCTAACAGTGATGGAAGTATTAGATGTGCTCCAAAAGAAATGGGGGGCTGTGGTGGCTCTGTGTTGGAGCTGAAGCGCTTGTTTCCAAATGGATGGATATCAGACTTAGAAGCCAAAGCTCGTAACATGCTAAAAACTTATTGCAAAACTGAACAAGCAACTCTTCAGAAAGAAGCAACATCAAGTTGCAATTCTATGATAAGAGCAGCTTTTAGAGATGGCACAAATGATAATAACTTATACTGTCCATTGTCAAGTGACCTCATAAATGAAGGACTGTTTCTCTTCCAAAAACATTGGACTAAAGGTGAACCAATTATAGTTCGTGATGTTCTTAACCAGGGGACAGGTCTGAGTTGGGAGCCAATGGTCACATGGCGAGCACTATGTGAAAATGTGGTTCCAGGGATCAGCTCAAATATGTTAGAAGTGACGGCCATTGATTGCTTGGCTAGTTGCGAGGTTTGCTACTATTGTCCCTTTTTAGTTCTTTAATACCATCATTTCCCCACAATATCATTTCCTAATAACTTAAATTGTGCAGGTACAAGGCATATGAGGTGATGTACTGATGTGATATTTCTCTTATATCCAAATGGACAATAGCTATTGATTTCCATTAATCATGTTCTTTTTTTATTCTTTGGAATCCACATATCATAAGCTTCATTTGTCAATTCCTTCTTAATATTAAAGTGCAACATTTTACAATGTTTTCAATGCATGTATAATACAAGAATGTGGACTAACATTCACCCTTCTAAACCTTTACAGGTAGAAATCAACACTCGTACGTTCTTTAAGGGTTACACACAAGGAAGAACATATAGAAATCTCTGGCCAGAGATGCTGAAGCTAAAAGATTGGCCCCCCTCTCATAAGTTTGAAGATCTTTTGCCTCGCCATTATGATGAATTTATCCGTTGCTTGCCATTTCAAGAGTATAGTGACCCTCGAGCTGGAATCCTCAACCTTGCTGTAAAGTTGCCACCCCATGTCCTAAAGCCAGACTTGGGTCCAAAAACATATATTGCATATGGCATTAAAGAAGAGCTTGGCAGGGGAGATTCAGTAACAAAACTTCACTGTGATATGTCTGATGCTGTATGCAACATTATAACCTTATTTTCTATCCAAGCCTAGTTCTTCAAACTCATAACTTACATTCCATTTGTACATTGAAATCAGTATCCTAGTTTTCTTCATGTTGCACATGTGCTTCTTCAAAAATCTTTCTAATTGTGCTTCTTGTATTATGTAGAAAATAAGCATTCCTATGGTTCATAGCTTTACTTTTCATAATGCTTTACCTAGTTTAAAAGGTTGTTTTCATATGGATAGAACTTAAAAGTTTCAGTTTCTTAATGTGTAACCATTCTGTAAGATGAAACAGTGATCATATTCAGTTTGTAGAGAAAGGATGAATTTCTTATTAATTTAATTTGAACTTTTGGTGGAAATTTGGATTATGCAAAATGCAAATATTATGCTCCTCTACAACACAATATACTTTCTTGTTTAGAAATTTCCTCTGTATGTCAAGTATCAAATGGAAATTTCTTCTAATTCTTGTTCAATAATTTTCACAGGTGAATATTTTGACTCACACGGCTGAGGTAACGTTAACTGATGAACAGAACTGTGTTATTTCAAAACTGAAAAAAGCACACATTGCCCAAGATGAGAAAGAGCACTGTGCCCGAGAAAGGGTTGATGAATGCCTGAATGAAGGACCCTGGAAAGACCACAGAGAACAGGAGGATAACAAGTGTCCCGTTGACATCAATGGAAAAATCTTTCCAAATGATATGCCCACAATCTCCAGAGAAACAACAGAAACAGGTGGTGCTCTTTGGGATATCTTTCGGAGAGAGGATACTGATATGTTAGAAGCATATCTAAGGAAACACTCTAAAGAATTTAGGCATACTTATTGTTCTCCAGTTGAACAGGTACTGTTATATTTAATTAGTCTACATTTCTTCTTATCCTTATCATTTATGCTTGAGGCTCATTGATTCCTATGTTGGTTAGGTTGTCCATCCAATTCATGACCAAAGTTTTTACTTGACTTTGGAACACAAGAAGAAGTTGAAGGAGGAGTTTGGTTAGTACAAAGACTTGTAAAGTGTTTGATCAATGCATGCATTTAGTTATTTACATGAATCTTAACTTTTCAGGTGTAGAACCTTGGACTTTTGAGCAGAAACTTGGGGAGGCAGTATTTATTCCTGCTGGATGTCCACACCAAGTCAGGAATCTTAAGGTAAAACATCTCTTGACACACTGGATTGCCTCATATTGTCAACTTCTATAATTGTTTCTGCAACTCTTAAAGCTCCACATTGTAAACCTTGCAGTCATGCACAAAAGTAGCTGCAGACTTCGTGTCCCCAGAAAATGTTCATATGTGCCTGCATTTAACTGAAGAATTCCGTCGTCTTCCCAAGAATCACAAGGCTAGAGAAGACAAACTCGAGGTGATTAATTTTCTTCCAACATGTTTCCTTTTTTTTTTGTTTTCTTCTCTTCCTTTAGATGTTAGCTTCAAACTAATCAAATTGAAAATGAGAATTTAATGTTGGCCAACCTTATAATATGTTTATTTATGGAGGGTTTATCTTTTGATGAAACAGATAAAGAAGATGATCGTCTATGCTGTTGACCACGCTGTCAAAGAATTAGAAGCTTTAGTTAGATGTTCTTGAGGGGATCCCATGCGGCTTCAATCAAGCTGACTCATTTTACCATGATAACTGCTACGATTCTTTTGCGTGATAGTTTAAATTTTGTTTTGAGAGAAATTTTTGTGAAGTTGTAACTTTTTTTTGCTATTCAGCCAATACATATTTGTGTATAGTCTAATGACTTTTTTCACATGCCTCGCATAAATAAAATTTTCATCATTTATGCTTTTATCTTTTTCTGTACACTGCCATGGTTCTGACTTGCGTTCTCGTGCTGTGTCCAAACTGGTCAGTGCACGTAACTTCTGCATAAGTTTTAGTATAAATTTTCACATTTTTGTAATAAGATAAATGCACACATGGGCCAAGATCCCCTGATCTTAAATAAAGAACATCACAATATCATACTATGAGACAATATATAAAAATTAAATGAAATGTACTGTAGACAAATAATGGTCAAGTCTATCGAACAAAGTTAGTGTTTCAAGCTAAACTATGTTTCTATTAGGTATGCCAATTCTTCCCGCAACTCGAGAATCCCCGCGGGGACTCTCCCATTTGGAGCCCTACGATTGAAGAAAAATTTCTCGCGGGGATGAGGATGAAAAACCCTCCCGCAGCGAGACGAGGACTATGTTTTTTACCCCGCAGGGTCCTCATATCCCCACATATATAGAATTTTACTTATATATCCTCAAAAATTATAATATTTATAACATAAATATAAAGGTTAATATAGTATTTTACTAGTAAAAAAAATACAAAATAAAATTATCATATATATAAATAATATCTCACAAGTCACAAAGACATAAGCATTACCTAAACCTTAAAACGCCGCATAAAACATTCAGATTTCGTTCCTTAATTTCCTTCTTCACCTTTGTTCCTTCTTTACTGTTTCACCTTCGTTCCTTCTTCACTTCTTCACCGTTCGTTTGACCGTTTCGCACTGTCTTCATCCTCTTCACTTCTTTGTTTCTTTACCGTTCGTTTCACCGTTCCTTCTTCGCCATTCGTTTCATTGTTCCTTCTTCCCTGTTCGTTTCAGCCGTGAACTCGTGGAAGCTTTCGTTGCACATTTTTCTTCTTCGAGTCGCACCGTGCATTTTTGGATTTCGCAACTTCGAATTGTTCTTTCTCTATTGTATGTTCTTCCTCTGTTTTATTTATTTATTTATTTTTGTTGTATTTTCAATTCTTTGTTCAGCTACTAGCTTATTGTGATGTTTTGGTTTGGTTGATTCATTAAGTTTAAAATTTGTAATCTAGCAATAAGAGTCAGATTTGTGCATTTACAATTTTACATGACTCATATTTGTAAATTTTGTTACTTGTTTGTTGTACAGAAAATGGATATGCCTATTGATCCATCCGTTAATAGTATTGCTCCATTAGAAACACAACAAATTGCTAATGATGCACAAAGCAATCCGATGGAAGAAGCAGAAAATTCTCCAAATATAGAAGAAGTTGAAAGAAGTCCAAATAAAAGAGGATTAACTTCAGCTGCTTGGACCCACTTCAAAAGAAAGAAAATAGAGGGAAAATGGAAAGTTATATGTAAATATTGTGAAAAGAAACTTGGTGGTGATACAAGATCAGGTATGAAGCATTTGCACGACCACATTAGAACCTGTAAGCTTTGAACAGTGAGGGGTCCAAAGCAATCAATACTAAAAACTCTTCAACAATCATCATCTTCAGTAAGAGATAGAGTCAAATCTATTTTAAGTGAAAACTATACCTTTAATCAAGATGCTGCTAGGATGGAATTGACAAAGATGATTGCATTGCATGAATACCCTCTTGCTATGATTAATCACATTGGGTTTCGAAGGTTTTCTAATGTTGTCCAACCTTTGTTCAAAGTAATATCCCGTAATACATTGATGCTGGATATACTAAAGTTCTATGAGAGTGAAAGGGCCAAAACTATGAAGTTAATTCAAAAAAATTCAAGTCGCATAGCTATATCAACGGACATGTGGACTGCATCGAATCAAAACAAAGGCTATATGACTATTACAACCCATTTCATTGATAACAATTGGAATTTGCAAAGTCGGCTTATGAGGTAAATAAGCATTCACTTGAAAGTTTTATGATTTTAATTTTATATAATTGGTAATATGTATAGTTATAGTAACATGTATTCATAGAACTTGGTTTTAAGATGAATAATTATTTTATTTTAGGTTTATTTATGTTCCTGCACCGCATAGTGTTGAAGTTCTTGCAGAGATTATAATTGAACATTTTTTTGAATGGAATCTAGATAGAAAGGTATCTACAATAACTGTTGATAATTGTAGTACTAATGATGCAATGATTCCTAAAATTCTTAGCAAGTTTGGATGTAGTTCATTTATTTTGGAAGGGACTTACTTCCATATGCAGTGTTGTGCCCATATTTTAAACTTGATTGTGAAGGATGGAATGTCAATTATCCATGATTCCATTGAGAAGATTAGGGATAGTGTCAATGCAGAAACAAGCATTAAATAAGTTGAATTTCATCTAGTTCTACAATCCATCCTAAGAGGGAAGAAAAATTTATTGAGGCTTGTGAACAATTGGAAATTCCTTATTCAAAGAAACTTAGGATGGATTGCAGAACTAGATGAAATTCAACTTATTTAATGCTTGTTTCTGCATTGACATATCTTGAAGTTTTCAAGCGTTTGACTCAAGGAGAGCCTCAATATAAGTCATTGCCAAGTGATGATGATTGGAAAATGGCAACTGAAATTTGTGAGAAGTTGGAAATCTTTTATAAAGTTACTGAGTTATCTTCGGGTACACAATATCCAACTTCAAATGTTTATTTTTCAAAAATGTGTGAAATTCGATTGACTTTGAATGAATGGATTTTTTCTTCTAATAGCACCATTCAAGGTATGGCTGACAGTATGATTCCCAAGTTTAAGAAGCATTGGGGCATGATCAATGGGGTGATGACAATAGGGGTTATTTTGGACCCTAGGTTGAAAATGAAGTTGCTAAATTATTTTTTCCCTCTCATGTATGGAAGTGAAAGCAAAAATTAATTGAATAAGGTGACAAAATTATTAGAAGATTTGGTTTCTAAATATCAATCTAGGAAAAAGAGGACTACTTCTATTTTCACTTCATCTTTAATAGTGTCTAGTTTGGATAGTAATGGTGGAAAGGTTGATTGGAGTTCTGACTTTTTAAAATATGTTCAAGAAACTTCTTCTGATGATTGTGTTAAATCTGAATTGGATTTATACTTGAAGGAGCTTGTATTGTTTAATCAATCAAATATTAGTAACTTTAACATGTTGGGATATTGGAAAAATATTGGAGTCAAGTATCTTACTTTGCAAAGGATTGCTAAAGACTTTCTAGCTATTCTTATCTCGACGGTTGCTTCAGAGCCTGCATTTAACCTTGGTGGACAGTTTTTGACTCCACATCGTAGCAAATTAAATGAAGACATTGTTAGGCATTTATGTGCTCTCAAGATTGATTGCATAATGAGATTGAAAGTAATAAATTTAATTTTACTTGTAAATTTTTCTTCTAAGCAATTAATTTATTTTAATGATTGTATAATTGTGTCATTAGGTTCCTTAAAATCAAAGATGGAATTTTGCTCAATAATTGACGATGCAGACACAACAACGCCAACGATATGAAAATTTTATTATATCAATTCATGACTTTTTATATTTTCTAAACACATATTTACATGTTTCATTGTTTAGATTTGATGTTGAAAATGTTTCATTGCATTTGGATGGAAGTATGAAAACTTGATTTAGTATAATGATGTTAATTTATTGTATGAACACTTGTAATGTTGTGCTAGTTTTATTGTGTAATAGTATAACATTAATGTGTACTTAGATATTTTTTGAATGTTTTTATGCTTATGTGATTTTATTACTATTATTATTGATTTATTTTTGTATTTTTAGTCATGTTTTAAACTTAGAATTAAACCTTAAATTTATTATTGTTGAAAAATTAAGATAAAATAAAATAATTGTATTTCTTTAATAATTTTTGACATTTTTTAATGTAAAACTGGGTCTTGCAGAATTGGAACAGGGTAAAAAATAGCTCCATTAAAAAATCAGAGACTCGAAGGAGGGTAAGGTTCGGGACAGGAAGTGGGGGAGTACTCCCCGCCCCCGCCCCGTGAGAATGCCATGTCTAGTTTCTACTTATAAGAAAACTATGAATTCTAAATACCCTTGCTGTTCCCCATTCCAACACGTAATTTGACTAGAAGAGCTTGCTTGCAAATTCATCCATGTCAATGCCTTCCCTACGGCAGGAAGCAGACTTAGAGGCAAGCTTTCTCAGCTGCAAACCACTTCTTCCCAATTGCATTGCCACCTTGTTCTCAAACACCTCTCCATTTTCTCTTTTCTCCACATCCTTCTCTTCGAGTGTTGCCTCAACCGTCTCTTCCAATAGACGCAAGAATCCTCCACAGTATCTATACATTTCAAACACCATACCCACTTGCCCACCATGCTCAAAGGAATTCACCACAGCAGCCAGTGACCCAGCCAAAAGGGTCACCAAATATGCCCATGAGCACGACCTAATATTGTCCACAAACACAGAACCAATTGTTGCAATGCCCATAAGCAAAGATCCTAGAATGGCCAAACTCTTGTTGATCCTCAACACCATGTTTCCTAACCTCTCATAGTCCTCAAAATCTTCTCTTTTTGTCACTTCAACAACCTCCCTCAGTTCCATTTCTAGCTCTTCACTCCATCCATTCACTAACTCTTCTTCGATTTTCTCACTCTTTGGTTTTCCTTCATGGGGTTGTGAAGTCTTATTAGGCCACCAAACAACAGGCTCAAATTTTTCAGGGAATTTCTCAAGCATGGCTCCTCCCAAGAGGGGAAGTGGGTAAGCTCTATCAACAGCCAAAACCTTCTCTATCACATCATTCACATCTTCCTCTGTAGGATTCCGAAGAGCAATGGTAGTTTCTATTTTGGTCTTCAGGCACTTAAACAATCTCGTTGCGTTTCGTTGTTCCTCAGCTAGTTGTGATGGTTGGATCTTGTTCATCACTACTAGTAACCCTGTGGCAGCACAAAACAAGAGCGTGGATGATAGTTTAAGAGCCAACAGTGGTGCACCTGAACCTGGACACGTGGCAGCAAGACCAGACATTGTTGCGGCAGTGAGAGTGATCATGTTGATGGAGTTCAACAGAAGGGTGTTCCAATTGTCACGTTGTTCCCCAACGTTGTGGTGCATTTCGACCCTGTCCGTTACCAACTCTAAAATTGTATAGATTTTTGTCTTGGTGTGGAGAATATTGAGATTATGTATATCTTCATCATGCAATATTTTTGGTGTGACATTCACTTCAAGCGGGTTTGTGTCTATGGAATTGTTGGTTTCATGAAACGAATTTTTGGTTGATATTTTTGGAACTAATAAAGGCATTCGTCTGGATTTTGAGGCATTGATAGGAAAATGTTTTCTCTTTAAGGAAAAAGAAGATAGACATATAGATGAGATTTGTAAGGAGGCCATGGTATTAGACTAACAATGGAATGAAGGTTTTTGGGTTGGATATGAAATTAAGAACTGGGTGGTGGCTTGATTTTTTATACATGTTAAGGTTCTAAACCAAAACTGAAGGCAAGGGAAGGGGTCGTGAAATATCGAGGACTTGGCCATTTTTCTGACCCTTTCCCTGTTTTATAGCTTTCCCACTTCAGTAATCTCTTTCCATTGGTTAGTTCCCTTTGGGGTGTCAAAATACCACACACATTAGTTATTAGTAATGGTTGCTTACTTGGTTACTTGCAAAAACAAACTATATATGCGACGTGATCAACATTAGGAAAGTGGCAATATACCTTCTGTTCTTTACTCATTCTTCTTTTAGTTTCAGTCAGAACGGAAGTGTCAAGTTGGTTTAGATTAGAATATGACTAACTGAAAGTAGTAATTTTAACGAGCAGATCAAAACTCAACAACCTACTACAACGAGTAGAGTGTTACATATACTCTAAAAAACTGGCAACAAGAATAAGAATTTATCAACAATTTTTTATTTTAATTGTTTAGGTACAAATGGGATTTTCTATGCTTTGGGGTCAAGGTTCAAAATGGATTTTATATGTTTGAAAATGTCAATTAACTCAAAGTCTATAATTTTCCACGTTTTTCTTTACCGGCCTATTATTTTCCACGTGTTTATACTTGAAGACTTATCTGCACTAAATTTAATTTAATTATTTAATTTATCTAAATTAAATTTATGTTTAAAAACAGTTTATATAAATGCTCAAGAAATCATTGCTTGGCTTTTAGTTTTTAATTTTCTACTTGAAGCAACATGTTGGTGGGTCTGGTCTGATGTTTGCTGGGCTCATTAGTTGCTGTACTATTATGATCGGTAGAATGTTGAATGGAGCCCATGCTATTTGCACCCATTTCTGTTTTTTCCTTTCACACTCCTATTTTTTAATATCGAAGACATATGTATTTATGGTTTACAACAACTCATACACCATACTTAATCAATTAAATTAGATCTTTTTAGCTTTTTAATATTTTTCAAAATACATCTTCTCTTTCACGTTCACCTTCATGGATCAAAATTAATTTCTATAATATAGTTTTGTTCTATAGTAAATTACACTCATACTTCCCCAATTTTCTTTAAATTTTGTTTGTTACCCCTCATTTTGTACCCTTAAAAAGAAATTGTCCTTATTTAAATGGCGTTAGATAACTGTAACTCTTAAGTGGACTATTCCCTCTAATCATAGTCATTCAGGGGCTTCTTGTGTTAATAGATTGCAAATTATTTTGAATTTTTGTGTTAATTTAACGTTAGTTTGTACTTTGTAGACAAAGGAAAAAAAGAAGGCGGCATTTTTAGAACAAATTTTGATAAAAACTCACACACATCACATGGAGTGTTTCGGTTAAGTATATAGACGACGTTTGGGTCAAATGGGAACATAGTAAAACATGTCTTCTCTTCAAAAAAAGTAAAACATGTCTTAAACAATTATGGAAGTTTTTATAGGTGTGAAAAAAAGGGATATCAGGTGATATTTGAATTAAAAGATTACATTATGAAAAATTTAACGAATAAAAAAAAACTACTTTACAGAAATTAGTTTCCGTAATGTATAAAAAATAAATTCTACAAAACTAGTTTTCATTATGTAAAATCTATGAAAATTAGTTTTCGATGGTCCTTGGTCCATATCTTCTTCTCCTTTCTCCTTCTAGTGTCTGTTTTTCTCCACCATGCACCATCACCACCCACTGGTTTCCTTGTTATCGTTTTTCTCTTTCTCCATGTCCTTCTCAATCTTTCTCCTTGGCATAAAAAATAATTTCAATGCATTAATAATTATAAACAAGGTATAGTTAAAAAAAATTATGAATTTAGTCTTAAATTCATAAAATCAAGAATTTTTTTCACAAAACTAAAATATTAAAACATCTATAGTTTTATAACGGAAGGGGTAATTACAATAAAACCCTTTCAATATACTTTTTCTACTACGGTAATCGTTTTATCAAACATACAAAAACAAGTATTTTTAGAGAAAAAAATTGTCTTAAATTTTAAACAAATTATTACAACAACTTTTATCTCTTAAACAATTCATCTAGGATTCAAATCCTAATTAATTCTTGAAATAAATCGTATTAGGTGAGAAATATTTTACTGCTCTCACTATCTCGATAAAAATTAATCACGATGAAACTTCTTCTTACCAATATCATAATTAAAAAAATATTAAACTTTTTGTAACATGTCATGAATAATTTTGTAACCGATTTAAAAAAATATCATATGTGCATATGATTGGTATAAAAAATCATTATAACATTTTTATATTTAGGAGAGGAAGAAAAATGTATTTTAACTTTTTTTTTCTTTGGCGAAATTGGAAATACAGCACGGTTTACTTACAGTGCTTGCAGAAGAAGAAAAAATGATTTTCTTATTGTGAAGAAAAAGAAAACGGCGTTGAGTATTCGTTAGGTAATGTTTACACAAAAAGAAGGCCGGCGGGGCGGTGGCGCGTTCACGTGCTGACGTGCAAAATATTGATTCGGGGTGGTGCGGTGGGACCCAGAATGACGAGGCTAGTCTCCGTGAAAATGGAGAGAGGCAAATTAATTATTCAAGTGAGTTACTACTTGTCTGCAGCTGCATGTGCACACTCTTCTGTTTCAAGCTCAAGCTCTTCTTAAACGTCTTATGCATAATAACAATTTCTACTACCACAACAGTTAGCTTAGGAGGGAGCAATGGCTTCTATGGCGAGAGGCGCCAAGAGACGCCACGCTGTAATAAGTAAAAAAATGCTCATCCTCTTCT
Source organism: Glycine max (assembly GCF_000004515.6). Classification (NCBI taxonomy): domain Eukaryota; kingdom Viridiplantae; phylum Streptophyta; class Magnoliopsida; order Fabales; family Fabaceae; genus Glycine; species Glycine max. Next base: position 8,664,957 of record NC_038251.2, on the reverse strand, counting down.
CCGCTTCCCTCTCATGCGTCGTCGTTTTGGTTATTTTTTCTCTCTTCAGATTCCACTCTCCCAAACCCCCAATTTCAATTTCAATTTCTCGCGTCGTCTTCGATGGCCCTCCCAAGATCGCTTTCTTGTTCCTCGTTCGCCGCAACCTCCCTCTCGATTTCCTCTGGGACGCTTTCTTCCAGGTTTCGCATCCTCCTTCTCTGATATCCTGCTAATCGGAAGTTTTGGGAATAATAATGAATATCTAAGCTCAAAGGTTTCTATTTTTGGCAGAACGGTGACGTTTCGAGATTCTCTATTTACGTTCATTCGGCGCCGGGGTTTGTGTTGGATGAGTCAACCACCAGGTCACAACTCTTCTACGGTCGACAAATCAGTAACAGCATTCAGGTGAGATTTTGTTGTTGAGAAAACGATGCCAACTTGTTCATCAACTTACTTTCCTTTTTCAAATTGTTGAAAAGAGTAAAAATGTTACTTCTATAATAAGGTTTTGCTTCGTGTCCCGTCAAGATAGGTGAAAGGGGATGTGCTTTTATATCGTCTTCTCCATCAAGGGCGAATTTTTTTGGTGCTGAAATTGACACCATGAACCTTTATATATATATAGGCCAAATCGCCCAAAACGTAACTTGTAATAATAAATGCCATTGGGGTGATGGTATTATTCTGTAATAATCTGGTAATTTTATTTTTAGATACTTTCTTTTTTGGCTAGGATTTAAGCCTTTAGCATGATATGTGCATGCAAATGTGGTTGAGCATAAAATTGTAATACTGTTATGCTTTGCAGTTTGTTCTGTATTTGAACATGTTTTATTTCTTGCTTATATGAATTCAGTGTTGCATTTTTCAGGTTTTATGGGGAGAATCAAGTATGATTCAGGCTGAAAGATTGTTACTAGCAGCAGCTTTAGAGGACCATGCAAATCAAAGATTTGTTCTTCTCTCGGATAGGTTGGTGTTTTCAAGTCTTGTTGTATTAGCTCAAGTTTCTGTTAGGAGTTGTTCTTTCTCTGTTTCTGTTCCATTGTTGTCTTTTGTCATTCCTTTTTTAAGAAAGGGAGGGGTGGGGCTTGGTATTTGCTTGTGCAAAATTACTTGCCGATGGCAAGAATCTGAGTTTCTGTTTTCCATGTGCAGCTGTGTTCCTCTGTACAACTTTTCCTACGTGTACAATTATCTCATGGTTTCTCCAAGGAGTTTCGTGGACAGGTAGAAGAAGGCTTTGGTTCTTGAGGTGCTTAGCACTAATTCTTTGTTGAATGTTCAATTGTAATCAGTTTAGACTTGCATTGTCTTTTTCAGTTTTGTGAAAAGGATATGCTTTAAAGGTGGAATAAACTAGTTTGCTTATATTGCAGTTTTCTTGATGCAAAGGAGGGCCGCTACAACCCAAAAATGTCAACTAAAATACCAAGGGAAAAATGGCGTAAAGGGTCACAGGTCATTTTTCTTTTTTTTTTGCCATACCTCAATATTGTTCTTTCCAATCATACATTGATTTTAATCTGTTGATCAAATGGTGCTTAATAGAATGTTTTCTTATGCAATCTCTTAGAACCTACTGGTTAGATGTAGCCTTTTTCTTGTAAACACATAATTTTAGCTTGAAGGAGAAGCATCAATTTGGCTAGCCACACTGTAAAAGCTAGATAACTAGATACAGTGGAACCATTTTTGAATTGTTAATTGTTAGAAAGTACCAGAAACTTACCAGTTCTTAAAAATTTTAACATTTGTTTCTAGAAATTATGTCTTAATTTGAATTTATTTTGAATTCCCAGTGGATCACTGTTGTTCGTAAGCATGCAGAAGTGATTGTAGATGATGATGTTATCTTTTCTGTCTTTAAGAAATATTGTAAGGTATGTAATCGATCACAAGTTAGTTTAGCTACAATTTCAGATTCTGATACTCCTGTATTGATTTGATTTACTAAAGTTGGTTGGTATTTATATGAAAGTAGTCATAGAATTCAAAATTGAATGCTTTAGCATACAATACTATACAAGACTGTGCTAAATACTAACTGTAAGTCTGTAATGTGTTAATAATTAATAAAAACATGTCTAATATTCTTCTCACTTGACAGAGACGTCCACCAATTGATACAAGCAAGGGAAAGCTGAATCTGGTAAGTCTTCTAATTTTAGTTTTCTATTTTTATGTTGTTACTGATGTTATCCTAATCTGTTATACATAATAGTGGTGCACGTTCTTTGCTTTTGAGTGGAAAATTTTAATTCAAGGCAGGCTAGGTAGTTTAAGTTATGTTGATTGTGTTTATAGTTCCAAATAATTGTAACTGTCTAATGGAATCTTGGTAATCATGGTCAAGCAATAATGGGTTTAATACTGATGTAACATTAGAAAAAGGCTTTGAATTGAGAACTCAAAATCATATATATTTGGGAAAACAGCGTTCTTGGGGCATGTGTTCTGACTGAGTAATGCATAATAAACATTTAGTCCAAGCTTTGTCAATTTTCTATCTCAATCATTAGTTGCTGTGTATAGCCGTGTAGAGTATGTCTTATACTAGTAGCATAGTTCTGATTCTGAAAACTGGACAAGTTGGTCTGAAGGGTTGAACCAGAAAAGTGGATCACTGGCAGTCAGGTCATGCTTCCAGATTAACTAAGAACCACAATACTGAAAACTGGCTTTGAAAGTAGTAAACTGGGGAGACTTCCCTTTATTGGTTCAATGACTGGTATGGTCTTCAAAACCTTGGTATGGAGTGAGGACGTGTCTGTAATTTACTAGTTAGTGAAATTCTTCTGAAAAAATATATTTCAAAACACATTGGGAAATTTGATTATTAGTACTAGGAGTTCGTAGGTTCCCGTTTACTCTTTTTCTAATAGCAACTGATTTTTTTAAGTAATAGTTGTTAAAGATCTAGATGTGAGATTCGAAATTTGACGAGTGATTATTTAAGCATTATCGGAAATTGCTATTTAAATTATCCCTGTTTGCTCCCCTCTATTATTTTTCCTTTTATTTACATCTGATTTGCAAAGTATGTTCTGGTGGTTACTCTTCAATCCCATCGAACAACTGTTGAATGTGTCTTTTTTCTTATCTTCAACAATATAATTTATGAAGTATGATGAGAACCTAATGTTGTTTACAGTGATAACTGATAATATTGTGATGCTACTCAGTACTCATTTTATAATATAGCTTTCTTTTCTTTTCTTTTTCAATACTGATAATTTCTTGCTATGGTTTTGGTGCAAGTGCAGAAACTTCAGAAGCAGCACAATTGTATTCCAGATGAACACTATGTGCAGACATTGCTTGCAGTAAGATACTGAGACATTTATTCCATCATTAATCTATGTTTTTTGGGGGGATTCTTCAATCCTATTTATTCGTGCTTTTGCTTTATTGACAATAAAATGTTGTCATTGATGAGCAGTAACTTTTTAAGGGTTAATTTGCATGGATATTGTTTGTAATCTTAATATGCATTTCTCTTCTCTTTATAGATGCATGACCTTGAAGGTGAACTTGAACGTAGAACACTGACCTATACCCTATGGAACCAGTCTACAACAAAAATGGAGAATAAAGGCTGGCATCCTATTACTTTCGGCTATTCAAATGCTAGCCCTCAAAGGATAAAGGAAATAAAGGTTTTCTTCTGATGCCTCATACTTGACTTGAGCATAGATTTAACCATTTGTGGGTTGGATAAATGAGAAGGGTCAAGATTTTTTCCCCCTTTTGGAGAGGGGGGAAGACAAAAAGGAGGATTCAGTTAATGAAATCCTAACGTCTTTCATTGTTCTGCCACAAACTGTGGATTGGAATTGGGATGGTTGAAAACTGTTATTGAAGTAAATAGAACTTTCTTGAAATTAGTCTTGGAAATGCTTGCTTTGGATGGCATGGTTGATCCTATATCATGGTACAATTTATATTGTAATCAAACTCTCACCTTTCATGACAAGATTGAAGTGCCCTGATTTCTGGGTTGAAAACCTATAATGGTTTTGTTTAAAGACTTGAATAATGGCTCATAAATGAAAATAATGAAAAATGATTGCTCTCTATTTTACTGCTTTTTGGGAAATAATTCCCGAGTCCTCTTTTATCTTTTGTGGTTGAAGGTAGATTTTGTCGCTTATATTTTTGCTAGTGATTTTTTTTTTGTGAAGTTTTGTTGAAGTGATTATTACATGCTTTAATGCAACTAGTTCTGTCTCATTACTTTTTTTTTTTCTTTTTAAACAGGGCATCAACCATGTTTATTATGAGACTGAGTACCGGATAGAATGGTGTCATACCAATTCCACATCCGTTCCGTGCTTTTTGTTTGCTAGGAAATTCTCTCAGGGAGCTGCTATGCGCTTGCTGAGCCAGGAAGTTGTTAACCACTTTGAAGTTTCTGCACTGTTAGCCACTCCCACATGACTTTGAAGCTCCTCTCTTTAGCCTATACTGATTACTCACTAACCTACGTAGACATATACTTCAGACGTCAAATGGGATTACTACAAAGCTTCGATCGGCATACTCCACACAAAGATTTTGATGGGATTACTATACAGCATACTCCACACAAACAGATTTTCAAGACAAAAATTGGGCAAGTAGCTGCCGATTGGATGTTATGAGCTGATAGGACCATTTTATCTGGCTTAGTGAGAGGGCTTATACAGTATACCACAATTTTAAAACAATAATCACACGAAATAGCAACTTATAATATAGAAAGAGGGGAAATCTGGAAATTTTATTTTGGATAGTTGGAATTCTCATGGCAGATTGAAAATAAGGCTCTCTTCCTTCCCTCTCCTTGGCCATCAATGTCCAAGAGGGGAAGGTCTTGCTAGGGACATGCTTGCCAAACCATGACACTGGGGTCGTGTGGTGTCTTCTGAACCCTCATCCCTAATGTTAGGGCCATGGAATTCACCCTATGTGCCATGTCACGTTAGTATGGGTATTTTTTTCTTCCGAACTGTTCAGGGTAGGGGCCGTTCGGATTGACTCAAATGTGATACTCAAATCACATCAATTAAATTGGTTTCATGCATATTTGTTTGCGCTTTTTCTGCATCTTTTAGAGGATCTAACGTGAAAAAAGTATTAAAAGTATAAAAACTAATGATCTGAATCAAATAAATTCAATTTTGTTAAGTTGGCTGAATAAGATATATCAGTGTAAATCTTCTAACATTGTCCTCTTCTCATGAATAAAAATAAATAAATTTAATTTTAAATTGAATTAGTTTGGTTTGAATTTGTTTTTTCTAAACAAAAATAACTTGATTAAATTAAATATGATGAATTTGAATCATAATTCATTAACGCCCTTCCAGAAATGGAGATTTATTTACTGACTAAAGTAATCCACTTTCTTTCCGCATAAATCTTTAATTAATCACTCTTCCTTTCTCTTTTATCATTTTTTTTTCCAAAAACACTGCTGAAGAATCTTATGATATCAAGTCTCAATCGTCCTGCATCCAACTAAAAATGCATTTTAAGCATAAATAGGGGAATCATGTGCAGTGCCTAGTCACTCTGGATAAAAATATTCCTTTCTTAACACTAAAATGTTTACGAGCCCAATTTAAAATGAGCAACATTTCATAAGCCTTGATGGCTTGTCTTTAAAGAGGAATATGACTTTTTCAAGCTGCTTTGTCTTTATAGAGGAATTGTGAGTAAGCATGCATACAAAACGCGTAACGGAACACACATGCCGGGCAACTTTCTTCAAACACAAGACAACAAGCAAATTGTTTGTTATATTATATATTGTCAAGTGTTAACCACTGCTAATCAATGTCTGTGAGTGCTAACTTAAGAATTAGATGGCTTAATTGTCTAACGTAAAACCAAAAGTAATCTTGTGTATTTATTTTTCAATAAACAATATATCAAGTAAACACAATAATAAATAATAAAAAAATAGAAGAATGAAGGAACTACTACTGGGGCTCTTCTATCCTACTGAAAAACGTGCTCGAGCTTTCTTTGAAGCATCTTTGTTCCATCCTCTTTGGCGAGCCCTAAGCTCCCACAAAGCAGTTTCTTTCATCTGATTTTCAAGTGCTGCCTCAGCTCTTTCCCTGGCCTGCTCACATGTCTCCATCCCTGAATTGCACTTGTCAGCCTCCTTTTGATACTGTGATGCTAATTTCTTAGCCTCTAAAAGTTTTGTGTCCACACTTCTTTGTTTTTCCTCAGCTTCAGCTTCCTTTTGCTTTACTTCTTCGGCTAAAAGATCTGTAAAACTCTTCCCCACCTCTTCACTCACCTCTGGGTCCTGTCTCATGCAATCTACAACATACAAATGCTAAATAAAATCTCAAATTGTCCAGGATCAAGGGTACCATAATTTGGATTCATTAATTCCTCCAAAAAATGTATAAGTTCCCCCTATGTCAGACTAATATGTAAACATTAGGCTCTTAGTTGGTATTTGTGTTTTGAACTATTGTTTGCCCTTTTGCCATTAAACAAGTGTTTTGATTTGGTATGACAAATGTGTGGATTTATATCTTGGGTTCAAATCATTTTAGAGAAATGCTAGCACACTCTCTCAACATTCTTTAACACTTTGTACGATTGATTAAAATTTATTAGAAATCATCAAAAGAGTTTCATTTTTCATTTAATGATTCTCTCTGTTGGTTTAGAAGTAAAATTCATTGAAATTAGTGATCTCTAATAAATTTCAACTGATGACAAAAAGAGTATAAGAAAGAGAGCACTGGAGAAAGAGTGACTAATATTTCTCATCATTTTATCTAAAACTAGATCTAAACTAGCTATTAAGTCTTGGGTGTGAGGAACCAATATCTTGTTCTCCTTTTTTCCCCCTAGTTATTAAAAAACAACATCAGCAAAAATAACTGACAGGTAAGAAAGAAAGTGTTATTTTTTCACTTCTACTTCCTCCAATGTGTTATTTTCCCTTTTAATGTTAAAAACTATCATTCAAAAAGTGGGAGAGGATTAGATATATGCATACTTAAACCAAAGAGTATATATAATCATGAACTTGTACATTTCTCTAGTGTACTAAAGGGGAGAAGAACTAACCTATAATGGAATTGTTGGTCAATCCTGCATAAACAAGCAGACCACGTTAGCAATCAGAAATCGATGTCAGAGCACAAGAAACAACATCTACAAAGACCTTGTCAACTGTCCTTTTTTTCCATTGCATGACCACAGATTCTGTTTTAATAAAGTTCAATAATTCATCACACTATTTGATTGGCCAATCTATTAATCAAACTACTAGGCCTTGCAAGTAATGTTTATCGGAATATACAGTAAATAACCCATCTACCAGACTCAGAATGCATTTAAATGATGAAGGAAACAACACTTGCATAACAATTTGATCACATGGTGTTTCAATTTTCACATTGTAAAGGTAACCAAAAAAGAATCTTCCTAGATGAAATTTACAAGAGTGTAATAACACATGGTTAGACGTCTGTTCGGTTTTTCTTTAATATTAATGTTAAATTGAGGAGTGCTAGCAACATATTTATTACTATTTGTTAAAATTTATGGAAAACTAAAAAATCATAAATGAGACCATAAAAAAGTGAGACTCACAAAATTTTGTTATGTTCAATAAGTTTTAATCAATAAAAAAAGTGTGTTTAAAAGACTATCTCAAATTTCTTCTCTTTTTTTCCTTCACATTGATCGTCTCTAATGGGTAATCAAACACATCTTATGTTTTCTAAAAACACAACATGGCCAACAGTTGTTGGAGGAAATTTTGTGTATATATAATTCTGAATCAGACATCATCACTTTTAATTCTCTATATGTCAATTCTTAAACACAAACTGATTAAAAAGAATAAGGCAATTTAATGGTAAAAAAGTGAATTAGAAAGAGATAGATACCTTCGGGGAGAGTAAGAAGGGGTTGAAGAGAGCAATCACAGTGACAAGGAGGACAAGGATAAGAGGTGGCATTGAGGGTCTCATTGAGATGCCAATACAAGGGTCGTCCTGCAATGTAAGCGACAATAAAGACTCCCACAATCCATATGAGCAATTTGAACACCTTTTGCTGCCTCCTATTCATTGTTTTCTGGATGCGGAACAGGATCTTGCAATGAGAATAACAACAATTAATTAATTGGTTAAGGTTTTGCTTCAAGATTCGCTTATCTGTCTCACTCTAGCCTAGGGGAAGAACTGCACCCTCATTTTGTTAATTTACGTGTGTTCTCTTACGTCCCATATTATAGTACATACTTCCATATATACCCTCTTCCCTTATTTTCAGTCATTTTATTGTTAATTAATCAATGAAAAAACAGGTGATGCACAGTCACAAATATCATCGGTGAATTTTACAATAATTATCTTAAAAGCTATAATAATACTAATTTCTTATTTACTGATACCATGAAGATTGAAGAGCGTGTGAGCTCATGGCAGTTCTGTTTCATAGCAAGCTTTATATATATATACGACTAACTTTTTTGCAGTTTAATTTGAACGTGATATTTGAAACTATATATAATTCTTTTTATTTCTTATTTTTAATTTTTATATACATATATCTCGAAAATATATTTTTAAAATTAAAGTAGATGGCAAAAGTTCGTCTACTTTAGTTGTAAAAAAAAAGATTTTCCAACTTATTTGACACAATCATACACTTTATTAATCTTGTTTCATTTTTTGTTTTAATAATTAAAATAATATGGGTAGAAGAGGTGAACTATTTGGAGATTTTGAATAAAAGAATTTTTATTTTTTTTCATGTACTACTTGAAAAATAAAATGCATAACCAGATTTTATAACAAAGTCATTTAATTAAAGGGTGGTTATTTCACTTATGATCACAAAAAAAAATATCACTTTCATATTAAATACAATTTATAAGGTCGCTTTTCGCTACTTTTAATTTTTTATTATTGAACAATACATTTTAAATAAAAGTTACTATAGTTATGTATTTAAAAAAAGTTGAATAAACCCGTTTCAATACTTTTTCGAAAGTTAAAAACACTTTAAAATAAATATCAATATAATAATATTATCTAATGATTCATTGAAAAGAATAATTTGTAAAGAATTAATCCATACTAAAGTGAACCTTGATACAACAATAAGGTTATTGGTTTGGAATTTGGAGGCTATAGGTTCAATAACAATAAAATAAAAAATAAAAAAACTGCCTCTTTCTGAGGTGTAAGGCTGCATATATTTATCGTCGCCTATTTCAACCACTATTCCATGTTAAAAATGTCACTAAAACCCCCCTTGCATGCTTGTATGAATGTATTTCTTTATGTCAAGTCATCTGCCCAATGTATATAAGACTTGAATAAAATCTGATCCCATGTCAAGCAAAAGAAAATAAAGTGATGGGTCAAAATCTCTGGCGGAAATCCAAACCATTGCGACAACTCAGGACACTTCATGAGGGCCAGCCATGCTTGGAAACACTCCTATTTAGCATGTCAGCATATTTTATTGTGATATGATGTGGCTGTTTTCAAGGTTAATGTCTAATTCCTCCATTTTGATCATTTCCTTTCTCAAAAATTTTAGTGTACAAACTATTTCTTGAAACTGGGGGTGTGAGTTATGATCTGTGAAAAATGTAGTGATGGTCCCATGTATGTCAATAAAGCTCCAGCCAGGAATTTTTTTCAAACCAAGAGATCTCATATGGGTCCATGCCTCCCCCACTTCTTCCCACTTGTTTATTGAAGCATAGCAGTGTGCTAGTTGTACAAAATTTCCAGCATCCATAGGCTTCAGCATGAGGATATCATTGGCAATTGTATCACCAAGTTCATTGTTACCATTTGCTCGACAAGCATCAAGGATTATGCCTAAAACATCAAGTACAGGATCTGAGAACTTTTTCTTGTACAAGTTATATGCCTCCTCTACCCTCCCAGCACGACTGAGGAGATCCACTACACAAGCATGGTGTTCAAGATTTGGTGCAATCCCAAAATCTCTGGTCATTGATTCGTATATGTTCAAGCCCTGCTCTACAAGTCCATTATGACTACAAGAAGATAGAACTGAGAGGAAAATCACATGGTTCGGTTTCATCCCACTTTCCAGGAACTTTGAATAAAACCTCAATGCAGTCTCCCCTTTGCCATGATAACCATATCCCACAATTATGGCACTCCATGAGACCAAATCATGACTTGGCATCTGGTTGAAACACCTTTGGGCAATATCCAAATCACCACATTTGCAGTACATGTCTACCAAAGAAGTGTCAACCAAGATGCAAGGTCTAAGGCCATTTCTTATCACAAAGCTGTGGATCCATTTTCCCAAGTGTAGTTGTCCAGTAGATGCACACCCTTGGAGGAGGGAGACAATGGTTATTGAATCAGGTGTTTGATGATCAGACCTCATTTCATTAAAAAGGAACAAGGCCTTACAAACATAACCATTTTGAGCATATCCAGTAATCATAGCATTCCATGAAACCAAATTCCTTTTGTTCATCTTATCAAATACAATGGAACTCTGATCCAAGTGACCACACTTTGCATGCATGGTAACAAGAGAGTTCTGAGTAGCAATATCCATAGGTAATTCATGCCTAAACATATAACCATGAACCGAAGTCCCCAAATTATAAGACCCAAGTTGTGCACAAGCTGTGATCACACTGGCCATGGTAGCAGTAGATGACTTCACTCCAAATTTTAACATCTGACGGAAAACAGCTAGTGCTTTGTCTGCAGAACCATTCTGCACAAGCCCTGAGATCATTGCTGTCCACAAAACGACATCCTTGTCTAAACTCCTTTCAAACATTCTAAATGCAATGTCAATGTTCCCACCTTTTAAGTACATCACGATCAATGATGTTTCAACATGTGCATCCAAGTCAAAACATGTTCTTAAAATCTGCCCATGCAAGCACCTTCCCAATTTCAACTCACCCCTTGATGCAGCCACTGACAAGACAGACCCAAAAGTCTGTGGGTCAGGCTCAAAACCTTGTATCCTCATTGTCTTGAGAAGCAACAAAACTTCACATATATACCCAATCTGGGCATAGGCTGAAACCAACGAATTCCATGAAACCAGATCCCTTTGATCCATGTAATCAAACAATTTCCTAGAATACTCAATGTTCCGACACTTCCCATACATACTCAGCATGGAATTTGACAAGTTTATGTCAGACATAAAACCATACAAAATTGCACTACCATGCAAACACTGCACGTGAGCAAGCTCAGAAACTCCAAACAGCAAACTCAACATGGTAACGCTACTGGGTTGAATTCCCTGCCGACGCATTTCATCAAACAAAGAAAAGGCTTCGGGAACACGACCAGTCCGCGAGTAGCACCCAATAATGGAAGTCCAAGGTACAACATTCCTCTCAGGCATAAAGTCAAACACTTTGCGAGCAACATCGGCGAACCCAAATTTGGCATAGAAATTGATCAAAGAAGAGGCAATGTAGGCATCAAGGGACAACCCACTAACGAGGATGCGTTGATGGAGGGAAAGACCGAGGGAAAAGAGGTTGAGAGAAGAGCACGCTTTGAGAAGACTGGGGAAAGTGTAGGCGTCAGAAGGGACATGGGTTTTGAGCATGGAGGCATAGGTGGCAAGAACTTGACGGTGGGCACCTTGTGATGAATGGTGGTTGATAATGGCATTGAATGAATTGATGGTTGCTGAAGCTGAAGATGGGTGTGGTAGTGAGACCACGTAACGTTTTAGGCCACTTCGACTCAGCAGCAAATTCGGCTTTGGTTTGTATGAAAACATGATCCATTCCTTATGCTGCTAAGTGCTAAGCTCACCTAAGATTCACTTGAGTACTTTACAGATGTATTTACAAATTATCTATCAATAATATTTTTACATCGACAGTGAAAATTAAATATATTTCTGTAAATTATGAATTTATACCTTATCAATTGGAAAAAAACCTTTTGTGTAGATAACTAAAAAGGGTTTATACTTTATACACTCTACTCATTCCCATTGCTCTAACCCCTAATAGTGCTGCTGCTTGGGAAAGTTATTATTTCAAAATTAAATCAATTCTGATCTTATAACTCTTGTAAAATGAAACTATTAAAATTTGTGATTTCTGTAGCCCCAAAAGATTGTGAATCCAAGCCCAAAGGACTCTAATGCTTTTCTTTACACTGTAAGAGTTAGATTGAAAATAACTTATTTCCCTGAGACAATGTACATACGACACCATGTGTGCAACATAAAATGACGACAATGATTATTGTTTTAGAACGAAAGTGATAAATAAGCACATCCTATGTGAAACATAAAATGATAAGAGTGTTAAGAATATACTTTCCTACACATTATTTCCTAACTACAAAATCAAGAGAAAAGTTTGTTAAGACGTGTGACCAACCATATTTTGCAATTTTTAATAAATTTTAACCTAAAACATATTCAAAAGAGTGGTTAGAAAATATTTTCTTAACATTTCTCAAATCCTACGAAAATACCCACAGCGATATTAGTACAAACGTGATGAGCACGAATTCAAATTCAACAATAGAAAACATGTGAGTCAGATTCATTATCTTTCATAGAATTTTTTGTTTTTTGTGCTGTATATCACTCTTTCAAAATATCTTGGTTCAGCTTCAGTAAAATAGGTTGGTTTTTATGTTTGACAGAAAATGTCTACAACACTGAGTCTCAGATTATTCCAAATACACAGCTTTCCCAGAGCTTATTGACTACTGCCATCATTCATGCTCATGAATATACTTATTTCCAGCTTAAATAATTTGATCGTGCTGCTCTGACTTTGATATGTGAATCCAAGCACCAATATACCGACGCAAACAAGACTGCAAAATGAGGATAGCTACTCTTCTTTCGGTGGATATTCTCTGGCTCCAAATATGGCAGTTCCAATCCTAACATTTGTACTTCCCATCTCAATCTGCAAAATAAGAGTTAGCTGGTTAAAAAATATTATGACAAATCACAATACTTATCCCTTCATTGTAAGCCATGTATTTTCCAAGGGGGAAAAATGATTCCTTACAGCTTGTTCAAAGTCTCCAGTCATGCCCATGGACAGCTCACACTGCGTTTCTGATATTCCAAGAGCTTTACAAACTTCACTTCTGCAATTGGATAGTGTCTGGAGAGTACAAAAGAATGTTTAGTTTGGAGAATTATCTAGAAGACTAAATGGTAAGTCCTGAAAAGATCAATAAATCATGTCTAAAATGTTTAGTCCATATATACCTCAAAATTTTCTGGGGTGGATGAATAATCAAGCATGCCAATTGTCATTAGGCCAGAGAACTCAAGGTTTGGGCAGTTTGTAATATGTTTTACAAGATCCACACACAGAGCTGGTTCAACACCAAATTTGGCTGCAAGAAAATAGCAGTCAAATGCCACTCTTGAGATTGATAATAAACTGAAAACATTAACAACAACTGTGTTTTATAATGGAACAGAAACAAAAGGCAATGATCTAAGGATCAGATTGTAAACCAGAAGTCAAGCAATCATTCTAATATATATAGGTTACATATTTAGGTATAAATCTAAGATGTTGTAAGACTTGTAATCAATGATTTTCTATTTGCAATAAAAGAATTGGGAACTATATTTTCTTGTGATTTTGAAGCTATTTTCACATTAATCTATTATATAGAACCCTAGTTTAAAAAATTGGATTGATAATCAAACACAACCGAGTCAACTTTATTAAAAGATACTGCAGATAGTGATTAGTGCTTGGTTGGCAAATCAGTCAAGTGCAACTTACATGTTTCTCCGCTTGTATTCACTTGAACAAAAACCTTTAACGGTTTCCTGCCAACATTTGCTACAGCACGATCAAGAAAATTCGCTATCTGCCAGCCAAAAACAGAAAAAAAGTAAAAAAACATCAAATTTTACTTCATAGAACAGAATTTTACAGAAATTGATATCAAACATGAAATGCTGATGTGAAAAAAATTGAACTTAAGGGTTAAGAATACATGTAATATAATTTTTACTTGCACAAACCCAAAAAACTCATTGACCAAATGGCAGCGCCTGAAATTACTTCTAGAATGTAAGTCTCATTTGCAAAGTTACCATTTAGAGCATCCTATTCTAAAGACTGCTTTCAACATCACACACGTTAAACAATTTACCTTGCAAGTGAAATCCGAAAATCTTGTCTGAACTGAAACTCATCATCATATTACAACTATTTCGAAGTTCTATGATTTTCCATTCCCTCTCCCCTCATAAAAGATTTAAAACTTACGTATAGTTTACATCCTTATATGTACTCATACACATGAAAAATATATATACCTTCTCAATCAAAACAAATTACGAAGAAACAAAAAAATAAAATTACCTTCTTATCATCCACAGTTTCCACACAAGCAAGGTTGGGCACAGCAGCTGTGAATCATCAAACAAAACGTATAAGAATTCTCACCTCGCCTGAACAGTGAACCCAAATTAATAATGTTGTAAATAAGAACACATCTTCACAAAACAAAATTCTCAAAAATCACCAATTAGAAAAAGTGTGCTCGTGTTTCTAAATGAAAGAAGTATTTTTAAACTCTTTAATTGAACGAAATTGAGAGAATAAGTAAACAATAGATACCGATAAGAGGCTTGACTTTGTTGCTCTGCAAATTTCCGATGAGATGCCACTGGATATCGTCGGGAAGCTGCAATTGGGAAAGGAAATGTAAGCATTGATGAATGGATCCAAAAAGCAAGAGATGAATAACGAGTTTGAAGTTTGAACTAACTAACCTGTGGTGCCTTTTGAAGGAGTTCTTGAACGTAGTTCTCGCCGAAGCATCTAAGGCCGGCGTCGTATACCTCACGGAGAGCAGAAACTGACTTCGTCTTGCTCGCAGCCACTACACGAATCTCTTGCACATTACGGCCAGAGCGTTCGGCGGCTGCTTGGACGCGGTCCTGCACCGCCTTCAGCGGCGGCGATGGTGACGATGCTGCCATTTGCCTCACTCACCACCGATCTTCCGCGTATATTAACCATATTGGGAATCGTTGCCATGGGCCCCAATACTCGCTTCTGACTCTTAGAAGCAGGGACGATGTAGGTTAGAGAGTAGAAACTATGGGCCAATTGGCCCACCATATTTTTTCGGATAAAAAAAAATAATGATACATAAATATTTTTTATTTTAAACATCTTATTAATATATTTTATTATTTTTTCACATCACATCATAAAATTTATTAAATTTATATTTTTTTTCTCTTTTTCTTTTTTCTCCCCAGGTGTATCATAGCACAATGTGTGTTTACTAAACATTTTCCTAAAAAAATAGATGTTATCCTTATTCCTATAGAAAAAAATTTAAATGAATGTAGAAAGTTATAACTAAAAGATAAAAGAAATAATGAATTGATGTTAATTTTAGTGTTTTATGTTTTTAATTTTTAATGTTTTGCTCCTATAATACTAAACAAGTACATAAAGTTGGTGAAAAATACACATCTTGACTTGATTATAATTTGTAAAAGCTTATCTAAGTAATTTGGATTTTTATCATAAAATTATATATTTTGTAAGAATATATAATATTTTTCTTCTATAAAAATATAATATATTTATTTTATTGCCTTTGATTAAAAAAAATATTATTTTCTTGTCTTCACTAAACAAATTCTTTGAATTCGTCCATGCTCAAAAGAGAAATAATTTAAAAGGAGAGAAATAGAGTATAATTAAAATAATATGTTGTGTTGTTTGGTTTAACAAAAATAGGTAGGAAACTTTTTTGTGTGTCAAAGAAAATTGATTTTTTGTCTAAAAATTATTTTTATGCCTAAAAACCAAAGAAAATGGATTTGTTGGTCTTAGTGCAACGGGAAAGATGAAAATTTTAAGCTAGGGATCCACAACATGTAACTTTATTCTCCTCAATATCATCCTAATCAGATCACCTACTATGCTTTTGTTTGTTGTACCTTATTTCCATAGGTATAACCATACAGAGTCTAATACACAATTATTAAACTTTAGACTAACATGGAAATATAAGATCCCAAATTTAATTCATCTTATTAACAAAAACTAACAAATATTTATTGATAAAAAAAAAACTTTAGACTAACACTAACGGTCTTAAAATAAAAGTATTACAGACTCGAAAAAACAAAATTTCTTTTTTCTTACAATTTTTAAGTTAATTATTATTAAATTTAATAAATTTATTGTAACATTTATGATTAAATAATAGTTTATAAAATTTACTCTATTAATATATAGTATTTATTTGTAATTAAAATATACTTATAATAAATTAAATCAATCTAGTCTAATTATATAATAAATTAGACTCGAACTTAAAATCACTTACTAAATTCAAAAAATCTCATTAATTATCAACACAAATATTCTTTAATATATTGTATACATAATGGGATATAATACATGCATGATCCCTCACATTGGGATATTAATGCATGATACCTAGTATAATACGTTAATTGGGAAGTATATTATAATCCTTGGGTGATATCTATGATATATAATATATGAATGATCCCTCACATTGACATTTATTATTCAATGTAGATGATAAATTGCATCAGAGATGGGATTTGTAGCCTAAGGCATGTTATTAGTAGCTGCCAGACATGTGATCACATTTAAGCTGAGTGAGACAAAACAAACCTCTGCTTTCCCCTGTTTCTGTTCTTTTAAACCAAGAGGTGCATCTCAACATTGTTGGATAGTGGTCATCACATCATCCAAGTTATGTCACAACAGCTTTACCATTTTGGGATGGGATTGGGGTTTTCACACTTTCAAAATAGCATATTGTCACAGTTGTGCTATGGTGTTTCGGCTTTCGCGGCAATTTCATATAGTTAGCCTGTTAGGCAACTTGGGCTATGGGATTGGCTTTTGTACTTTTGTGATCATAACAACCTTGTGTTAGAAAATAAAATAAAAATGAAATAAAATAAATAAGAAGATGATGATTTTAATTGACACCACATAAATTAATAATGTACTATATCATACAATAAGAATAAGAATAAGGAAAAAATAAATTAGGAGAAGAAAGATATAGCTTGGGTTGAAGCGCGTAGACGCTATCTTTAGAGAGAAAACGCCCCACTGCACTTATAGAAAAATTTGATTGCGCTTCTCTTCCAAGATACGACAACATGTTGATTCCGATCGTGTGCAGCGAAAGAATCCCCGAACCTTCTAAACATCAATGTTCTTGCTCTCACAACAATAAGTTTTTTATAAGAAAAGAAGGAGACAATTTTATGGGAGAAAGAAACGAGACATTGTTCTGATCTTTTTTTTAAAAAGAGAAAAGAGATATATATAGACATAGACCCTTATGCAACAACAAAATATAACCGTTGAAAATATAACCGTTGAAAATCAACCCACAGTTGACTCATTAAAACAGAATCTTAAAAAAATATAAAATAAATATTTTACTTTATAAAATAGAATTAATATAATTAATATATATTTATAAATTTTAAATTAAAACACAAATATTTACCAACACGTTGTTATCTGAAGTGGGTTGGGATTCGGTCTCTATCTCTTAGCATTGGTTAGATTCACATTGTATTGTTATTTATGTCAGCATTTCCTGTGCTATTACTTAGTTTTAAATAAAAAAAAATTTGGCTTATTTAAAAAAAAAATCTCGAACTTTTATATATAGGAGCTACGAGGTGTCAGAATGAAAAACTTCTAATCTTAGAAAACTTCAGAGAAACATAAGTTTTGAAATATAGGCAATAGAGAAATGTTTTAAGGTAATGTATTTTACATTTATGAGAGCCATATTCTACCCGTGTCAGAGTAAAAGCCTAAATTTTGATCGCAGTATCAGAACCTTATTCTTTAATTGTATCAGAGCCTCATGTAAAGAAAAAAGTCTATAAGAGCCATATTCAACACGTGTGAGATACATGTAAGATACGTTACCTTAAAACATTTTTAAGAGTGTAAGTAGACACACATAAACATGATTACAAGTGGTAATAATTTAAAGAATATCCTTTAAGAATTCCATAATTACTATGAGAACTTTTTATCTTTCAGACCCTACCTAGCAACAAAAATAAAAAAGAACATCATCAATTTTCACAGCGCCTTCCAATTTCCAACATTTATTTTGGAAAGTATAACAATATGGAAAAGTAAACAACGATAGCAAACTTGGCTTTCCTCGGGAAACAGAAGAAAAAATTAACTGATAAACAACATGTTAAGTGGAATCATTAAATATTAGTTGCACGTGACGTGCTATACCCTTTCTGAACAAGTGAACGTTATATTATACAAACGCTACCAGCCTCCCTTGAAAATAACGTGAGCTATGCACTATAAAAAAAGTTCAAATGTAGTATGTAAACTAATTAACTTCTTAAATTTGTATAAATAAGAATACTATGTTATCCAAATTAATTTTTTACTTACGTGGCTTGAATAAATATGAAGTAAAATCCTATCCATGGACTTATACATATGTAAAACAAAGGTCAAACTAGGCGATTGAAATGTCTGCACAGCTATAGTGGTTCTGTAACGGTTTTCTGGTTTGCATAGACTGCATTTTCTTAAGACTTTACATACGACCTGGCTTCAGTAGACCATCAACTTAATACAACTAAACTAGTTTTAGCTATCGTTTAATTAGCACAATTGTTCTTTGACACTTCCTCCATTTTCAACTGAAGAAATTCTTGACAAGTTTAATCCGGCCGTTGATTTAGACCACTCCACTAATTAAAACTAACAAAAAAACACCTACGTTATTAGCTCATGCACGTAATCTATATCATGAACCTCCTCCTCTTCTATAAATACTTGGAGCATTCTTCTGAATCAAAACATCCACACCCCTTTAATTAATTACTTCCTTCAACTTCTTCTATCTCCTGCTATAACAGAGATTCAAAAACACAAAATTAAAATATAATGAAGTCCTTGAAGACCCTCTTCCTTGTGGCCTTGTTAATTATGGCTTTGGCCATTACTCTGTCAGCAACATCTTCCCAAACTGAAGAACCAAAGTCTCTAAGAGGAACAAGCCGGTTCCTTTCCCAGAAAAGGGTAGCGTTGACATGTGACAAAAACCCAAAAATTTGCCTTGTTAAAGGCAGCGCAGGCCCTAATTGCTGCAGCAACAAATGTGTAAACTTTTCCACAGACAGACTTAACTGTGGGAGGTGTGGAAAGAAATGCAGCTTCGGAAAGATATGTTGCGAAGGCAAGTGCGTGAACCCTAAGACCAACGAGAAGCATTGCGGCAAATGTGGCAACAAGTGCAACGCCAAAGGTTCTTGTGTTTTTGGGATGTGCAGCTATGCATAGAATTTGCAAACGGTCGAGCATTATTCTATGGATCAATTTATTTCAGGGCTGGAGTAGCAGCCATTGACACTTGATGGTACTATATTTATTCTTTGCATTGATTGATGACTTGGTTTGTAGTTTGTAGTTCTGTACTATATTTCCTTTGCTACCGGATTGTTATTTAAGAACAGCTTGTAATTGGTTGTTTGTATGAAATAAATAATAATGTTTCCTTTATATATAGGCGATTAAGTTTCTTCTTAGCATCAAGCTAGGAGAAATCTGATTAATATATGAATGTTAAGTGGAGTGAAATGAAATCAAAATGAATTGAAATAAAAGTTTTGAATTAAAATAGAGTCAAGAAAAAAATAATTATTTTTATACTAATTAATAAAATTAGTTAAAATCATCTAATTTTAATAATTTTAAGTAAAAAATAAAATTATTTCTAAAATATCTTTCATTAGAACTTGATATCATATATAAAATAAAATTCTTAAAAATAAAATTATAATTAAATAAAAGATGTTTTAAGAATAAGAATGAAATTAGTTAAATTTACTTTAAGATACAAACAACTTTTTTACTTTATATGTGAGTAGAAAGAAAACAATTTGTAATTGAATGACTAGAGCTACGGCTGCTACTCGGGGTTTTGCCCCCCTAACTTTTTTAATTAAGTTTTTTTATATATGTTAATTAATCTTAAAAAAAATATTAGATAACTATTTTACTTTTGGGAATTTAAGTATGTAAATAATATTATTTAAGCATTACCTATCATTTTTATTTTTAAAAAATATTCTATTATTTGTGTAATATTTATTATAGAAATAATTGTAATTTTTTATGAATAAAATATTTGAATATTATTTATTTTTCTTTCAAATAGGTTTTCTTTTATAATATTTTATTATTACAATTATTTTAAAATTTATAGATAATTGTAGTTTGTAATCAAAAATATTTTATTAACCTCAGACAATGAGTCAAACTTTACAACACCATATATAAGATTGACCGTTTAAATTTTGAAACACATCCATAAACATTCTCTCTTTTTATCATTATTTTCCTATAATTTTTAGTTTATTTTATTTTTCTTGTCTCATCATTGTTCTTAATTCGTACTATTATGAAGTTCCACTGTATTTTCGATCTTAGTGCACAGATCCAGAGTCATGTGTTGTGTAAATCTTAAGAAAATAAATTAGATATATATATCAAGTAGCACTAAAGGTTTATCATAATTAGCTTTCCAAATTAAAGTTGTAGCCTTTGTAACAACAAATATATTTTTCTTCTTCAATGTTCCAACTTTTTAAAAATCAAAAATATAATTTAGTGACTAACATAATTTATTGAAATTTAGTGTATTTTTTAAATATGTTTGATAACAATTTTCGTAAGAAAGATATAGTTAACATAAATACCAATATTTATTATAAATTTATTAAAGTTATCGGTTACATATGAAATTGATTTTATTAATTTGTAATTTAAGATCCTTAAAAAAAATATGTTTAATATCTTCTATGTAAATGTATTCTCTATTATATGTTTTTAATTAAATCATTTTAAAAAATATATAATTATTTGTAGAAATTTTAATGTTTATATACTTATTTGATTTTGGCCCTCCCCAGTCATTGAATCCTGGATCCGTTTTACATTATCGTTTCATAGCCCTATTTTCTCTATATTTAATATCTAGCCACTAATTCAATATATATATGTCTGGCTACAAATACTTGTGAGCTTTCTTGGTTGAGATATATGTACCACACCCTAATTATGGCAACAAGGTTTTCTGTGACAATCAAACAGCCTACAAATCGCTGCAAACTCGCGGTATTTATCTTAATTAATTATATTTGTACATGCATTGTGCTTCTATGTGCACTGTAGGTGATTTATGTATGTGTGGGTGTGAAAAATCCTATAAAAATTCTATTTGATAGAATATAATAAAGGTGTTGTAACAAAATTATTATATTGATCAACATCTAAAAAAAGGAGTACATCATATTGGATATATGAAAGAAAAACAATCCATAGATTATATGTTATTTTTCAAATTTTACCTCAAGCAAGTATTTCTTAATGCATTTCTTAAATTGACGCATTTAAGATGCACAACCAATAAGTTGTCATCAGATAAACAAAATCAATATCAAATATGCATGGATAACTTCTATAAATTAAAACTTTTTCAATGCACTCAACTATTTTGGTAATATACCAGTATAATAAGAAAATGGGGCTAATTGATATCAATGTCAGCGCATGAAATGACAACATTGCCGATGAATGCTATCGTAAAAAATGAAGGAGTAATTTCACTAATTATTTTTTTCAAATATTTTAATATGGTTGAATCTAACTTTTAGATGGTTATAAAGATGAATGTATCCCTTTACATAATGTATCTATAAGAACACATGTTCATCTTTATTTTCAAATACCTAAATGAGGTTTTTTTTTTAAAGTAAATTGTCTTACATTCTCTCCCATCCTCAATTTTTTTTTTCATAATAAAAATGCATTAACATGATAGAAATATGGAGACCAAAACATGAAATTTGGGATTTTTAAGATTTTATACTATCCCATTATTTTCTTATCTTTAATGACAAATGTTTAATGACAAATGTTTAATGCAATGTTATTTTAATTATCAAAAGAAGAATTTGTCTTGGCCAATTTATTTTAAAGTATTTGTTATTGTTAACAGATATTATTATATATTGTTGAAACTTAGACCTAAATATTATCATATACTATACTGTATTTGATTTGAACTTTTGAGTGTATTATGAATGGTAAAAACCTATAAAATTGAGTTATATATATTTTTATATAAATTTTTGATATTATATTTTTTTAATTATTAATTTGAACGCGATTCTTTGCTTTAGATCCTTTTGGTCCTAAATCCTAATATAGTTTCTAACTTTGATAATTATCTCAAAGATTATGCGATCTGATCCCTATCATACAAAATTAGAATTAGAGAATCAAATCAAGGCAGAAAAACCACATCCTCTGTCATTACTAGCAAAATCTTCTCCTTTTTTGCATATTTTCTTTGATTTGTTTCTAAAAAAATTAAAGATTATTAGCTTTTGTAATTTAGGAATGCTTATATATTTTTGTTATTAACAATTTTGTTTCTGCAGTATTCCCATATCTCTGTTATTGGCAAATTAAGAAGTGGCATGTCTCTTAATATAGAATTGTTTCAGAAAATATTATATCTAGGCTGAAGTGCTTTTACACACTGTCAGTCCTTTTGGTATTTCCCTTTGGTGCATATCACTGAATTTAGTCCCTTATTTTGTTGTGCTTGTGCATCACTCAGTTTGGTCCCCGATTGAAAAACCAAATTTTATTATTATTATTATTATTAGATATAGAGACTAAACTAATTAGTTTTACAC
Organism: Glycine max; assembly: GCF_000004515.6. Lineage (NCBI taxonomy): Eukaryota > Viridiplantae > Streptophyta > Magnoliopsida > Fabales > Fabaceae > Glycine > Glycine max. The sequence goes on along the minus strand of NC_038251.2, from coordinate 8,642,178 downwards.
TTATTTTTACAAAAAATAGATTTATGATGTTAGTGATCATCGAATTAAACTACCAATCTTATTAAAATACTAAATTGAATAATATTTGTGAAAGTCAAAGACTATATAATTTGGTACTATAGAGTTAAAAAATGGTGCTATAATATATAAATTGATTTAGTATACTCAAATTTAAAAAATATACGACATTGGCTATGTATATATATTTTTCGTATGCTTGAGTGAAGTTTTAGATGGTAATTAGCAAAGTCAAACTAGTAAGGCTCGTGCATCCACGTTTTTGTTAGCTCATTTAACAAAACCAAAGAAATTAAAAGTCAAGCCCCTAAATCGTGTGCACAACCTCATCTAAGTCTAACATCTACTATTAAATGAACTCACTCCATATGTAGCCTCAACCTCACAAGCATGGCCACCTCTCCCACACTACTCTTGCTTTCATGCTTCATACTACACCTTGCATATTCAACAGAAAGTGCAGTTCTAAACAAGATAGACTCTTGCTGGCGTGCCAAATCAAATTGGGCATCAAATCGCCAAGCCTTGGCTAATTGTGGAATTGGCTTTGGCAAAGATTCAATTGGTGGCAAGTATGGATCAATATATAAAGTCACAGATCCCTCTGATGACCCCATAAGCCCAAAACCAGGCACACTTCGTTATGGTGTTATCCAAACACAGCCCCTTTGGATCATTTTTGCCAAAGATATGGTTATTAGGCTCGATAATGAGCTTATCATGAATAGCTACAAGACCATTGATGGAAGAGGTGCTAAAGTGGAGATTGCAAATGGGCCTTGCATTACAATACAAGGTGTTAGCCATGTTATCATACATGGCATTAGCATTCATGATTGCAAACCAAGCAAGGCTGGCCTTGTAAGGAGTACCCCATCTCATCTTGGCCATCGTCGAGGCTCTGATGGGGATGGCATTAGCATATTTGCCTCCTCAAATATTTGGATTGATCATTGCTTTTTGGCTCGTTGTGCTGATGGCTTGATTGATGTTATTCATGCCTCAACTTCCATTACCATTTCTAACAATTACTTTACCCAACATGACAAAGTAAGCAAAATAAGTTCTTAATTCCTCCTAACTAACTACCTTGTAGTACCATCATCCCTTTCATTAATATTATTATATGGAATAGTATTTTTCTTTATGTATTATTGACTAAACAACCACTATGATCCTATGGCCTCATTTTTTTGTGAATGGTACTGTCCCTTGGCTGCAGGTTATGCTACTAGGACACAGCGACGAATACACAGCAGATAAAAAAATGAAAGTAACAATAGCCTTCAACCGATTTGCTAGTGGTCTGATTGAAAGGATGCCAAGGTGAGAGTCTATTTTATAGATTGAATTTTCATATAATACGTGAAAAAAATGAGTATAGGTTAACTTGTTTGTAAGCATGCAGGGTAAGATTTGGTTATGCACATGTGGTGAACAACAAATATGATGGGTGGAAGATGTATGCCATAGGTGGCAGTTCTAACCCAACCATTTTAAGTGAAGGAAACTACTATGTCGCTCCGAATAACCCTGCCACAAAACAGGTAAGGAAATGAATATAATCAGAGTCACATGAAACACCCCACCCCATGAATTAATGCATATTAAGTTGGTTTCTTGGGTGACAGGTTACCAAGAGGGAAATGAAGGGAAAATTGAAAAATTGGAAATGGAGGTCTTCTAAGGATGCATTCTTAAACGGTGCTTATTTTGTTCCATCTGGGTATGGTAGTTGTGACCCAAATTATTCTCCTACTCAATATTTTACTGCTGTACCTGCTTCCTTGGTGCCCGCAATAACTCTTAATGCAGGTCCCTTGACTTGTGTTGTTGGTAAAGCATGTTAATGTTAGTTTTGTCTTGCGTTTGTATCTTTCTCTCTCTCTCTCATTTTTCTTGTTTTGGTTGATTCCCGAAGCCACGCTTTGGAGGCATGTATCAGAGAGTAGACCAATAACTGCTTTGCAGAAATGTTACAGTTGCCAGATTCGTTTCTTAAGGATTGTTGTAAAAAAAAAAAAGTGTGAAAGATATGATTCTCCAGCAGAGTACTTTAATTCCTTTTAATAAACTATAAACTATACATAAGATACAACCCGATATTAATAAAGAAGACCATATCAAACTCGGAAAAATTGGGACACAACTCTATGACTAGGTATAATTGTGGTACAAATAAATAAACTCAATAAAAGAAAAACGTAACAGAAGGAATATGTGTATGCATGGTTCACATCATTTGGTCGTCTTCAGAATAGCCTATTTTCGTTGCTTTGAACTCCACACGTGACTGGTGCTTTAGCTCTCACTTTCTTCAAGTACCAAACAGCAGCTCCAATTCCAAATGCACCCGCAACCGAAACGCCCGTAACTGTCCCTGCAGCCACATTTCCAACACACACAACCCCAAACATGAGCCTAATGATCCCCTTCAAAAACTTAACATCCATATAAAAGCTATTTTAATTCTCTCACCTGCGATTACATGGACCCTCCTATTGTGCCTTGCAATATCATAATCTGTCAAACAAATATTAGCCTCATTACATACCTACCCAATTGAAACTATTGGGGGCTAGGACAAAGCCATCGTTTTTATTAGTCATCTATGTAAAGGTTAAACTAATTATTTGATCCATACAAGTAACACTCATTTAGGAATTAGTTTCTGTACCAAAAAAACAAAACTTTAGTTCATATAAGAGCATATAAGGATTCAAACCTAAATTTTTTAGACACCTAAAAAACATAATAACAATTTAACACCAAGAACCTGATGTATATTAACGGGGGTATATAAAGACTAAAACTTAATATTTTTTTCATACAGAGACTAGAGACTGATTCTTAAACAAGTGTCACTTGAAGGAGAAATTGTTATATACTTATATCTTTGACTACCATACTTCAGAACAATCTTTATGTGGCATGTGACACAACAAAATTTAATGAATTTTTTCCTATAAAATGAAAAACTTAGCTACCTATTACGTATAAATTAGTTCGGATCGAAGTGATAGTCCTGAACACTATGTAATAATTTCTCTTCCACAAGAGACCAATGATTAGTTTATTGAACTTGGACGTACCTTTGCAATGAGTAGTGGAGTTTCCATCCTTACAGAGACAAATGAAACTCTGATTCTGTGTGTCAAATCCACAAGTCCCACCTCCTTTCAATGGATCCTGACACTGAAGGCAGCGCGTGGTAACCGGGATATCAAAATCAACTCTGATCCCATATTCGGGAACTTGATCATAAGGCATAGGAGCACCAACGTTCTTCCAATAAACGCTAGCATAACTAGCACAATACTTAAGCATCAACCTCAGAGACTCAGTGGCTTTGGGATAGTAAGAGCAACAAGTACTCCGAGGGAGTGCAAAGGAGCAACCCGGCAAGTGCCTGCAGAGATAGCTAGCACTGTCACACGAGGAATCACAGTGTTCGGGGAAATGCTCGCAGAACATAGGCTTTGGTTGAATGATGACGCTGTCTTGGCTGCAGTTGAAGAACATGTACTCGTTCTGCGGCGAGAGCTTGAAGTGTGTGGCGGTGTCCAAGCTGAATGGCCTCGTGGGGCGAAACTTCTCGCCGTCCTCGCAGCTCCACATGAATGGATCAGTGACCACGACATGTGGATCGGAGTAGCTCAGGTTGCGAACTGGGTATCGCCCTGATGGGGTTCTGAGCTCGAGTTTTCCTGAGTTTGAACATTGTAAAATGTGTCTGTAGTATGGACTTCCGCATCCATCGTCGATGCCAAATGGATATTTGATGGGAATGTCGCCGCATGATGTTCTGCAGAGGCTGGATTGTGATGTTGTGAGAGTGAGAAATGATGAGAGAATTAGTTGAATGAGTAGTAAGGACATGGTGTGGGTGAGAAGTGAACACATCAGAGACAGTAGCATGGTTTATGAATGATCACAAGGGAAGTAACTATAGCAGAGTGTTGAAGAAAAAAGGAATATAGCTGAAGTGTTGCTTTTATAATTTATAGTCTCCTTTTGCTTTTATATATTCCCTTTTGGTTTCTTTGATCACTGGCTTTGTTTGTTCTCCTTAGTTGTTGGCTTGTTGCTTTTCCTTTCTGCATTGTTAAGCTATATATGGACAGAGGAGAGGATTAGTGGAGGAAGTAATGATTAATGTCTCTCTCACTCTCTCTGGTGATCTGGTTTTTCTAAATCTCCAGGGTTTTTCTGAAGAATTAATGAAGAGTAGAGATGAAGTGTGCACTTAGTGAGGAAAATAAATCCAGATAAAATGTATTAAAACTTTTATAAGTTTAAAATAACTTCTAATTTTTTAATAAATTAAAATATATAAAACAATTTTAATTCATAAGAAAAAATAGATTGTTTATCTTTTTTATTGGGTATTTATTAAAATAGATAAATTATTATTTTTTTATCTTTTTTCTACGTAAAATGAATTTCTTTTTAAAAGATTCTTCTTTTGTTTAGATTATAAGGTATCTTATGTAGGAAGCAATTATGTTTGTGTTAGATATAATTATTATTTGAGGTAAAAAATTTCTTTTCAATATTTAATGTACTTATATACCAAAAATTCAATTAAAAATACTTATTTCAGTCTTGAATATATGCAAAAACAACTAATGACTAAAAATATAATTAGCATTATTTAATTGTACAAATTCCAATTAAAAATAAATTATTTTTCTAAACTACTCTTTATTATAATTTGATATCAACAATAAAAATAAGATATTAAAAATAAGAACATAGTAAGTGAAAAGTGTTTCAGGAATGATCTTATCCAAGAAGATAAAATGGTGAGGTTTATTTATATTTAATATCAATACACGGGATTTTTTTTTTCCTTATGGTTCAGACCAGAAGGTTTACTAATTAAACTGAAATGACACCATTTTTTAAACGCCCTATTATATTATCATATACTTTTATTCGAAGAATTAATGTGCAATTCTTACATCTTATAGGCACCCAATCTGTCTTTCTGCTAATTATTATAAAGTTGAGTTACAAAATTATTTTTGGGTCCAAACAATAATGGTCCAAAAGCCGAACACCAAATGGAAAAGGCCCAAGAAATGGCCCAGAGTTGGAAATATAACTTGTCTACAACTGAGCAAAAGGGAGGAACTGCTAAGGGCACCCAGTGGTTTTGCTGGTACACCTAGCATGACATCGGAAATATCAGTTTTATCCTTTCGTAAGCTCAATACGGATTGGCAATCTCTAGACCCAATACAAATTGCCAATCCGTATGAGGCTTACGAATTAGCAATTCGGGCATACAATCCGTAAGAGGCCCATAAGATTTTTTTTATTTTTTTTCAAAAATATAATTTAAAATTTATGGTTCAAGCAGAAATCAAACATGTAACCTTCGCGTTACTAGCACAACACTCTAACTAACTGAGCTAATAGACCAATTATGTTATAAAATAATTAATGTTGCTATATATAATACTAAATTTTCTAATGTATATTTACATAATAAATTTTGTGATAATTAATTTTTTATTTAATGATTAATTTGTTTACATATATAACTTGTAAATAAAAATCATAGGTTTAATAAAAATTTACATATGTAAAAAAAATACCAAATTTATTTAATTATGAATTGTTGTAATAAACATCTATATACATCATTCAATTAAATATCATATTTTTTAATTTTCAATCACTGTAATAAACATCCAAATACATTATTCAATTAAATATCAAATTTATTTAACTATTAATTACTATAATAAACATCTAAATACAACATCCAATTAAATATCAAATTTGTTTAATTATCAAAAAATTTAAATAAAACAACGTATAAAAAATTATTAAAAAATTATAATTTTAAAAAAAATCAAAACATACAGATTGACAATTCATATGTTTTGAATTTTTTTTTAATACGCATTTATTCTTCTCCGGCAACGAAAATCCACTAAACTTCACCATACATATGTAAACAATGCATGTGCACCACCTACGACAACAAACACTTACAAAATGATGCTAATGGAAGCAAGTTGCACTAAGGAAGTGCGATTTTACGAAAAAAAGGCACTATAAAAATGAAAAAACTAATATGTTATTTGTAACCAAAAATACCAATAAGGACATTTTTGGTATTTTAAAAAACTGCTGGGTGCCCCAAACAATTCCCGAAAAAGGGATGCTATTGGTCCCAACTAGATTGCCATTGGCCTCTATCATTATTTAAAAATTTTAAATTTATCCCCACCCATAATATACAATGAAATCTTGATTTTGTTGCATTAGGGGTGAAAAAAATGTTGTTCAATGGAATCTCGATTGTTATTAGCCTCTATCATTATTTTAAAAATTTAAATTTATCATCACCCATAATATACAATAAAATCATGATTTCGCTGTATTAGGAGCGCAAAAAATGTTGTTCAATGGAATCTTGATTTCATTGTATAATATACAACGAAATCATGATTTTCTTGTATTTTTTCACACCCCGTTGCACAACAACGGAATCATGATTCTATTTTCATTGTGCATTGTGGTTTATGAAAAAAATGCACAACAAAATCACAACAAGGGAGGCTAAATACAACATGTATAACATAAGTATGATTTTGTTGCATAGTGCACAATGGAATCATACTTCCATTATGTAAATTTTTCACTAAGCAAAATGTACATGGAAGTAAGAGAATCGTACTTTCATTGTGTTATTTTTTGTTTATTTAATAATTTGACAGATAAAATTAACTTATGTAATAAATGAAATTTCATCGAAATGTCTACCACATATTGAGATACACCCATAAAATTAATTGAATACACATTGAATGTTTAAAATTATTTTAATCCTTAGAGAAGTCTACTACATATTGAGATACTTTAGTTGATTGAAATAATATTGAGTTGAAAGCTTAAATGTGTTTCATGTAAGGATTTTGCCATGAAGAGACTTTGAATGTGTAGTATCTTCTCCATTGTGGCACAACAAGAGACAATGAATAATTATCCCTTAAAAATAGCTACATTGTCATAAGACGGGGATAGCAAATGAATCATTGCGCTCTTTAAAAACCTAAAACAAGCCAAAAAAGTATTCAATAACAAAACATAGACCTATAAAAATATGAAATATACCGCGTCAATTATGAAATATCTAGAAATGTTGGGATAGCTAAGTTGCGAATACATATCAATGTCATCACCACCCACATTTTCATCATTATCATTCTTTATACCAATGTCATTAGGGCAAACTCCACATGTAAAAAGGATGTTTGGTAAAAAAAAAAATTTGACTTCTATCATCCATATTTCCCCACCTATGTAGCATTGGAACCTCTTCATGTGTGTGTGTGTGTTTCAATCCATTGACTTGTTGCACAACCAACAAAAAAAAATTGATTATTTTATAAATAATTGTTTGTTGCATAACTTGTAATTTATAACCAATGAAATCATGATATATAATAACTTTTGTTATTCAATGGTATCGTAATTTCATTGAGTTAAAATTTGTGCAACACAACATAATCATAATTTTGTTACATTGCATGAGGTTTGAATTTGCAACACAACATAATCTTAATTTTGTTGTGTTACCAAAAACATGGGAAAAAAAACTCATCATGATTTTGTTAAGTTTACAAAAGCGCAAAAAAAAAAACAAAACTCAATAACAAAGACATGCATGTGTGAAGAGAAGGAAAGAGGAAATAAATGAAGAAAAGACAAGAGAAAATGATAAAAGGAATATAGAAAGAGAAGGAAGAAAGAGTAGAAGGGTGGGAATGGATCGTGTGAAAATGCTTAAAAGATATTTTGGTCTTTACTCTTAATTGATAAGAACTAATTAAGAACAATTTTGTAGGGAGTAATAATAACTTTTTAGAAACATACTAGTGGAGGATAACTAGACGGTATTATAATTAACTTATGAGTTTAAATTTGATGAACTATTGGTGAAAAAAATTAAATTATTAATTAATAAAAATTATATTAAATATGATTTTTTAAAGTAATTACTACCTAAGTTAAACATCTATTTTATATGACAATTTTAGTAGTATTTACTCTTACTTTATTTTAAGTTTTGTTTATAACTATGTTATTAGTGTGAAATATTTATTATTGTAAAAGAATTTGATTGATTATTATTTTTAGTGATGTTTCTTTTTTAAATAACATCTTTTTTTATAAATAATACTTTGAGCATGAGATTTTAATTAAGAGTAACAAACCCAATTATATTCAAGTCAATTCTTGGTAAGTTTCCTTCTTTTTAAAGAAGCTGAGGTAAATAAAAATTTTTAAAAAAACTTTTAAAAGGCAATTTTAAAATTTTTTTTTTAAAAATATAATCTTAAGAATCTTAATTTTTACTTCTTATTTATTTATTTATTTCAAACCTTAAAATCTAAAAATAAACTACTTAAGAAAAATTAATTTAAAAAACACTTTTAAAATTTAAAATTTATAAATTTAATAAGTTAAATAATAGTTTCAAATTTTAAATAATTTTTTTTAACTTCAACTTTAAAATAAATTTTAAATTAAAAAAAAAAACCATTTTTTTAACTAAACAAAATCCAAATTAAACACTGCTTTATCGTGCTGGACTCCAAACTTTCTAAACTTGTAAAAAGAGTTTCAATTATATATATGAAATAAATTTAACCGGATGCGTCCCTCAAAAACTTCTCGTTCTGCCATGATATATATTTCTCTGTTCACTTTCAGTCTTCAGACTTTCTTTAATAAAATAAATAAATAAATTTCTCAAATAAAATGCACTTAAAACGAGCAAGCATGTGGACAATTTCATGCAAATATTAAAACAAGAAAGTTTTGAATAAGCTTCTTCCGGTGACCAATACCACGCAAGCCAGATCAGGAATGGGTTTGAAAGCAGAAAGTAAAGTCTGATATCTTGTCGTGAATTCATAAATCATAATATTGGTATGAATTATAATGTCTTGATTTGTCTGCAAAGATGCTTTTTAATGATTGAGAGAATTTAGTTCAATTGAGTAATGAAATAGAAGTGTGAGTTATTATATCTCCATATTTATTTTTTTATTTCTACATAAAAATAAAATTGTTATTAATACTAAAATATCTTGTCGAAACATGAGACTAAACGCTAAAAAACCAATTAATCCATTAATGAAAATCTGACTAGACAAAGCAGAAAACATTTGATTCTTATCTGACCATCCACAAAAAGGTGAAGGTCTTTCATATGTTCAGAATTAATCCATATTATAATATAGTATTCTTTAACTTCCAAGTCTTAAGATCAATGGTATTTTACAATCAAAGATTAATAATATTTAATCTAGAATTCTTTTATATAATGACTTCTCTTTATAAACGGCATAACCTTATTTCATAAACCGATTCTAGTAATTTAAAATTTAATCTAACAAAAAATGATGAAGATGACTTAATTGAAACAGACAAGTTCCCTGTATTATTTAAAATTAACTATAACTAAATCTTGTTGGAGGTAAACATGCACACGCAGTCCAGTCAATAATAATTGTAATAGGTTTAAGTTGAACCCTTAAATTAAATGTGGTTATAATTTAAAAGAAAATGAAGTTACACTCTTGTTGGAGTATCATTTAACCAAATGGTAAAAGACATTGCGTTTATTTGGTAATTGATTAATTTCTAAAAGTAATTAATTTTTTATTTTAAAAAGTTAATAAAACTTTTAAAATATATTCAAATTCAACCAAACACACACCTATTAATTTATCAGATTCAGCCATACATGGAAGAAATCAAGGGATTTGTAAAATAGTATATATATATATATATATATATATATATATATATATGGCACACCCCGTTCTTTGGTCTTGGACATGCATCAATGGGCTTCAACTTAAAAATCTTTGGGACTATTCTTCCTACCTCCAACATATTTTAAAAAATATTTTTTTTATTTCTTCTTTCGTAAGATGAATCCATAATTCATATGCTATTATTAAAAATATATTTTATAAAATAATTTAAAATTAATGATTCAGTAACTCTCAAATTTATAAACTTTTAGATTATTAACACGACATTCTATTAATAGATTAATTATGTTAAAAATTAATTAATATTAATATATATAACACTAATATTTCTAATATATATTTAATATATACATATAAGTTTACATAATAAATTTTATAATAATTAATTTTGATGTAATAATATTTTTTTACATATATAAATTTTTATTAAATCTATATCTAAAGTTACATTTAAAATTTATATGTAAAAAAATATTGTTAGTGAAATTATTTCAACTCGTTTAGTAATTTGTATAAGTGCGGCATTTGTCTTTCTTCCCCACTCACTACATTTTCTTTCTAGGAGGTTCAGTCAAACATCTTGTCAAAAAGGAGGTGTGAAATTATTTTAACTTGTTTAGTGATTTTAAATCTAAGTTCTCAATATATAATTACATTAATTATCTATATTTTGTCGTCAATTTTTGTGATTCATGATGATCTTATTTTGCTCCAGCATAATTATTTTAAATAAATAATACATACAATTTATACAAGAGAGAGGAGGGGGAGGATTTTAATTTTATACTATGAATTAATTAGAAATCAGTTTTTGTATAATTTTAAGATTAATTATTATTAAAATTAATAAACTTATCATATATAATAATTTATTATTAGATAGCAATATAAAAAGTATAATATTAGTACGTATATGTGATTTTTTTTCTCAATTTATAAATATTTAAGTTTTTTTTTTGAGTAATAAGATGATCCTACTCTAACTCTCGTAAGCCATCAAAACCTAAATCTGTTTTTTTTAATAAAAATAAAAGAAAATAAATGATGTATAGAGACTGGTCCGTAGTGTATTATGACATGGTATACGTTTTTCTTTGAGTTTGACGGTGGAAATACTAGTTGCAGCAGTAGCAGCGCCATGCATCCAATGCCACTCAAAACTATACAATTAATTCACACACAATTTCTTTCTTGCGGCTGACGAAAGTGACAAACAAACTACTACTCAGCAAAACACCAAAGGGTACGTGAATACAAGACATCACTCACCAAGACAAGCAAAGTGAATCCATGAAAAGAAAAATTGGGCATTTTTTTATATTAAAATTTGATATAATATATTTAAATAATAAATAAAACGAATTAAATCGAACACTTAATGTTTACTTGTTAAAATTTCATAATGAAGTGTCTACTAATTAATTTTTAATCTTAAACGTTAGTATAAATGGTTTTACGACCAATATTTACAATTCTCACGTTCTTAAATTAAAATTGTTCTTACTGTATGTGTTTGCTTGTAAGTTAATTAACTAAGTTTTAAGTGCTTGATGACTCAAGTTACTTGCACCTCTAATTTAAGACGGCACATATAACAACTAATTATTTATTACATTTATTTGATGTATACTATATTATTTAAAATATAAATAATTTTTTCATTAGATATATATCATGAATATCTGGAAGCATATACATAGTTGTCACTCAAAACAATATCACATCGAATAATTAAATTGATAAAAATATATCCACTTACAAAGTTATTAAAGTATATATGTATAATTATATTGAAATTTACACCCGATGTTCAAAGATTGCGTATTTATGTACATATTATTTGGTCTTACATTTTCCTTTTTCAAATTCAGATTTTTTTTGTCTTACATATTACGATAGCCACTCATCATAATACAAATAAATTTAAAATTTTTACATGAATAACAATAAATTATATTACAACTATTTTCAGTTCTTTTCATGACATGACACTAATTGTTATACACATGAATAACAGTCTTTCCCCCAATCATTATTCCGAAACAAAGGTTTAAGTGTTTAAATACTGAGTGAAATAAGTAATGTCAATTGTTATACAGAAAAATCATGTTCGCAAAAAATAAATAAAGAAGCATATATAACAGTTTATATTTCAATACATATACACAACTATATATATATATATATATATATATATATATATATATGCCTCGTTGAAACAGGACAATCTCAATCTCATGCAACTTGTGTCCAACGTAGGTAATAACACCTAAGAAGCATATCTGCCAAATAGCACGAATTGTTTTTATTATTTTAAAAAGATTAAATTGATAATCAGTTAAAATGTTGGACTAATTAATTGAATTTATTGAACATGAGATGATAATAATTGTAATGTGAAAGGTATCAATAGGTTCCTTAGGAGGGTACGCAACAAGAGCTGTCATTATGCCGTTCGCCGCATGGCTCTTTCTTCTCTCTAGCACAATGGCCAATGGTCTGCATATTTTCTACAATCCCTGCTGTCACAACCTAACCTAACACCATATTTCTACGTCAAACAAGTAAGCCACGTGGGCCAGGATCTAATCGTCAACCAATATCCCAGTCAACTCTAACCTTTTTCTCATACCCTCTCCTCTTGCATGATTTTGTTCTTTCTTTCTTCCAACTCTTGAAAACAGTGCTCTCATATTTAAATAAATTCTATGGCTATGTCGTGGATAATAGTTTTATATTATTTTTCAGTTACAAATTATTATTTAAATTATATTAAAATAATTATTTTAAAAGTTAATAAACTTATTTTATATGATATATTATGATTCAATGATTATGTAAGTGTATAATCTTTTTTTTCTATTTAAATACTATTATTTTCATTAATTAACATCTTTCTCACCTTAACAGCTTAACTTGTACTAATGTCTATGTATATAATTTTTTATGTCTCTCCGTCAATAATTCAACTGAAATGTTAAAATAATTAGAGATTAAATAGGTCGATTTATTTTTTATGTCTTAATTTGTAAAAAAAATTCAAATTAGAGATTTAAGCTTGACCTGACGGTGAGGTATATAGTGAAGTAGGAATTGTGTGTGCTACGTACGTCATTGACTATTTTTTAAAAAAAGTAAGACTGCCTATAATTCTCCGAAAAAAATTAAACCTATATATTACCTGCATTTGCTGACCAACGACCAGGCATGTCTGACTAATTATGGTGATAGCAATTTTCCGTTTTCTTTGTTGCAAAAAAAATTAAAATTGTAGTAATCAAGATGTAAGGTTGATGAGGTCCCTGAAATTGAATGCTTTACATTCAAGAAATTATTACGTGTAATTGTTTGAACTTGTGCTCTCTGCTTTTAGTATGCCTCACAATGTAGTGCTACTATACAAGGGAGTTGTAAATTTGTTATGGTGTACTTTTTTTCTAGGGTAGTCGGAATCAGAAACTACTATATAATATAACCATGTGCTATATAAACCTCTGGTTTCAATTTTAAACTATATAAGCCTTTTTTTACTCATAAAGAGGTACCTTTTTCACATGCTTTTGAAAAACAATTTTTGCACGGGACTGTTAATTCCTCCCTTAGCAGGCGCATCGATCTGTTTCCTATATACTTTTCTTTGGGCGTTGGTTGGATCGGAAATAATTTGAACAAAGGCATTTCTCTCTAGTACTCTAAAATTAATCCATACAAAGCCATGCATTGACAATTATGTCCACTGTTTGAATGTCATGGTCAAAGCCACGTGTTTTGGCTAGTTAACTAAGGAAACAAAATAAAACACCTATTATTATACTTAATATTTTATTCAGAAAAGTTACTTACAAAGTAAGAGTTGCTATATCTTTTTTAACTTTTTTGTTTTTGTCATTTTCTTTTTCTTTAACCAAGATATATATCTCATTAAGTATGCTGCAATATTAATTCATTAAATAATGTTATCTGGTTAAGAGATTTTTTCAATAGCTATTTTTTTTTTTATTTTAGCTACTTTAGATGAGATAGAAAGAAAATAGAGAAGATTAAAACATAAACAACTACACTTTTATATACGACAGTTGTCTTGCATGACATTAAAAATGGACAACGAAATGTTGTCCCTTTCAATTTTAAAATACATTTTTTTAATATATAATACATATAATATTAATTTTTTTAGGTGTTCAAATGGTAGAACTCTTTTTCTTTCACCCATCTCCTTATATTCTTCTGCAGCTACTAATTAGTCAACGTTCAACAGACATTGAATGGGGTTATGTTCAATGCTTTGGAAGGTGATTATTTTTTTGGGGTTAAATAGGTAGGTTTTTGTTTCAAAGAAGGACTCTTCCTAGTCAAGGTAAAGAAAGGAAGCTCGGATCGTGTGAGCTCTTTTTTCTTTGTTTGGTAACATCAAGAATTGCCTTTTCCCCTCAAACTTGAGCTATTTTTTCAAAAGAAGTATTAAAGGCAATTTGAAAGAGACCAAAGTTAAAGAACAACGTCGCAACATATTGAAATTTGTTAATGCATGGAAGGAAGAAAAAGTAGTCTCTGTACGGATATTATTAAACTAATATTTCCCTCATATATCCTCGTTCTAATTACCATTTACATTTACGTGGTTTGGAGAATAAAACGGTTGGGTAGGTTACCTCGTCTTAATAGTTTCCTTTGTGATAATAGCTGGAATTTATTTTGTTATTAATGTTCTGATTCATTACGAAAAAAAAGATAATGATTAATTGAGATAAATATTTCTTATTTACTTAAAATTTCATACTAGCTTTTCTTTGTTTTCTTATTCTCTCTCTACCATACCAAACATAAATGTATATACTTTAAGCTTACTACCTACCTATATAGAAGACTATAGGAGAGCATATTCTTGATATCCATAATTAAGCTAGCTAGCAAATCTTTGGTAGGAAAGAACTTTCATTCCCTTGTATCTCATTTAGAGAGGTTTTATTTTTGGCTTTTAAATTTTTAAAAACTAAACCTATAATTGTTTATTTTATAATTTTTTTGAAAAAGTTGTTGACAACATGATCTCTTTCACAAATAATGCATTTTTATTTTATTTTGTAACCCACCGATGATAGGCCAACCAATTTTTGAAATTTAGTCTCTTCTCATTCATGCACTTAAGATTGAGGGGCTATGTATATCATTATTTGTGGGTTAACCGATCTTTTAATCATCCTATGGATACTTGCTCGGATGCTTATTGAACCTAGACATTTTATTCATACTATGTTGCATGACTCTTGTGCAACCACTCATGAGACACATTTAAGGATCTTAGGATAAACTATGAGATCAGATAGGAGAAATAGTCCTTGGAATATCGAGATCCGACTAGATACGATTAAAATTATATAGTTTGTCTCTTAACTTAAAAATAAACAAATTAACCACATTCACTTTAATGCTTCTAGGTCTTCTACATGATCTAGTTACAAGAATAAATTTCATTAATTAAGTAAAAATTTACACAAATAATGATAGAAAGATAAAATTAAAAACAAACTTAGATGACAGAACAGGAAAAACACTTGGAAAATTTGGAGTTGAGTTTCATTTTAGAAATTGAAATTGAGTAGACTTTTTTTTCTCAATAGGGTCTCTAACCCACATTGAGCCAGATAGTTTGTTTCACCACATTTAGAAAACGGTGAAGATCCAGTGAAGGAAAACTTCAAAAGAGATAAGATTAGTTTTAAAAACTTAAAATTAAAGCTAGAAAACTTTTTTTCCTGTTTCCAAAAGCGAGTTAAAATAATTTTAAAATTTATTTAAAAATCATTTCAATCCTTTAAAATCTAAAAATTTCATTTTTCAAATTAAAGTTTAAAAACCAAAAGCTAGAAATTCACAATCACTCCATACGGCCCATTAATAACTGAGAAATGTATATTAATAAACAAATTATAGACAAATTTATTAGGATAAAAATTTTATCTATATTAATAATATTATTACCAGTGTATCAAATTGTTAATGTAAATAAAAAAAAATGCTATTGGTTTAACTTTATTTTTTAAAAATGACTATGACTAATATTTAGTTTTACTAATATTCATTCACTTTGTACCAAACCCCTTTTACTAACTATAAGATTAGATACTAACTATAAGCATTATAAATTTTATCTGCATTATTTTAATTTGGGATATCACCGTTTTGAAAAAGAGGCAGGTAAGATTCATATTAGCCAGTCCATTTGCCAAACTTGCTTCCAATCACGGCGCAACGATCAAATGGGGCAATTTTTTTTCTAAATTAATAAATGGGATAAAATTTAAAGTAATATCCATAAATAGATAAATTATAAGATATTCCAAGACTTTCAAGTATAAGTTCGTAAACTATTTTATGATTTTTGTTTGTTTTTTTTCTTTTCCAATGAAGTCATACAAAATTTATTACTTTCCTTTTTTTATTACAACTTTGAAGTTGTAAATATTTTTATTAGAAGTCGTAAATTATTTATCACTTCAAAATCATAAATAAATTTATTTAAATTAATTATTAACTAATTTATGTTTGTTTTCATTTTTAGTTTTATTTAACATTTTCTATGTTTTTGTATATTGTTTTTTTATTTAATATTTTGTATATTTTTAAATTTAATATATTATTTTATTCACTATTTTTTATATTTTTTTAGTAATGTTAAGGATTATTATTTCTTTTGTAAATTAAGAAAATAATAAAAAGATTTAAATTTAAATAAATATTAAAATTTATCACACATATTTATTTAATAAAAATATTAATGACTAGACGATGTCTCACATCAAAACCAGTTTTTTTAAATATAAGTAGTAAAAATATATTTATATTCATTATTTATTCATATTTTGTAATTCATTAATAAACATGCAACAATAGTAATATATGTTTGTAGTATATTTTAATATTTTTATTTAAATTTAAATTTTTCCATTATTTTTATAATTTACAAAACAAGTAATAATTGCTAACATTAGTAAAAAATATAGAAATCATGAATTAATATAAAAATAATGGAAAAACTTAAATTTAAATAAAAATATTAAAATATACTACAAACATATATTACTATTGTCGCATATTTATTAATGAATGAAAAATACGAATAAATAATTAATATAAATACATTTTTACTATTTATATTTGAAAGAACTCGTTGTGATGTGAGATATCATCTAGTCATTAATATTTTTGTTAAATAAATATGTGTGTGATACATTTTAATATTTTTATTTAAATTTAAGTATTTTGTATTATTTTCTTAATTTACAAAAGAAATATTAATCCTTAACATTAGTAAAAAAATATAGAAAATATTAAATAAAATAATATATTAAATTTAAAATACAAAAATATAAAAAATATTAAATAAAACTAAAAACGAAGACAAACATAAATTAGCTAATAATTAATTTAAATAAAATTATTTATGATTTTGACTTCAATAGAAAAAAAAACATAAAATAATTTATGATTTTATACTTAGAAGTCATATAATATCCTAGACTTATCCCTTATCCCTTTGTAGATATTAATTTAAATTTTATCCCTCAGTAATTTAGGAAAAAAAAAGTCCCATCTGATCCTTTGGCCTCCAATCACTCACTCTCTTTAACTCTTTAATAAATGTATACAAGGAAGGATCTTTGCTCATTTCTATAATAAACAATTGGAAAATAGGAAAACGCCACAATGTTGTTTGTTGCGTCAATTTCTTGAAATATAGGCTTAGAAGTACACACACTAGGTGCTTCGTTGCACATTCAAATTCTTAATTTGTCAATTTCTTGAAATTGAGGGACAGAATATTTTTACTTTTAAAATGCTACAACCTAAATGTTATGACTTCCACCGAATTAAAGAGGTGAATTAATTAAAATATATAAATTAAAGTTGATTCCGTTGCAGCTTAACATTGTTGAAAAAAAAATATATAGACACTTGGAGAAATCTTGTTGGTTGTAGCTAGACCAATTCATCTTATTCGATGGGATTTAACATTGTTTTTGCCTGATGAACTTCCCCGTTTGTTTCGGTCAATTAATACATAAAATGGAAAATGATTAATCGTGTGAGTGGTTGACGGACGAATCTTAATTCCCCATTAGAGCGTTAGCAAATACAGCGACCTGTTGTCTAACCAATACAACAAAAATTAAGCCATTGAATGAATGATTAATTTTTTGTCATTCTGACAATACAAAATAAGTAACTAATTTACTTGCAAGATATAGATTGCTTCTAGTATTCACACTATAATTGAAAAAAATCAAATGATTGATGCCGTGGTGATATAAGATTCTACTATTTACAAGATATCAGGTTAGAACTTGTTTTGATACTATGTTATAATGAATAATGTGAGAGATTAACTCGACCCTAAAAATTAGTTTAAGGATAAATGTTGTCTCTCATTTATATATATATATATATTAATTTTAATGTGAAATTATTTTTAATGAATGTGAAACTTGGATTATTTTTAATATTACGAGTAAAAAAATTTTAGATAAATGACAATGATATAATACCAGAATTAGTCTTTAAACTAATAAAATTGAGAAACATTTATGTTCTCTAAAAAAAGTATAATTGAAAATTTTATACATAGGATAGGAGTATATTAATGTGGGATGTTGAATAAAGGATTGTAAGAAAGTGGGAGGAGAAGAAGAGGGGGTCCCACAAGTAAAGAGTCAACAAGGTACCCGGGGGGTTTGGATCTGAAATGTGGTGGGTGGGGCCATGCAAAGACTAAGTTACTTGGGCAACCAGTCTTCGGTCACAGGTGACAGAGAAAGAGAGAGAGAGAGAGGGCCGGGCCGTCAAATTGGTTGACTTGGCTTTTGATTCATTGTGTGTTTTTCTGTTGAATTTGTTTGTCTTTGAGTGTGGGAGGAGAGAGAAAAATTGGGATAATTTCATTTTCATCACGTGTAACGTTCCCGCTCCAATCGGGGGCGGTGGCTCTTTTTCTTCGTCATTTAAGAGTCAGTCAAATCCTTTCTTCACGAAACCAAGACGAAACCCCCCGCACGTCTACTTTTCTCTCTCTACTTTTTTGTCTTTTCGGAAAGAGAAGAAGGACGGCTAGTAGTACTATCCAACAAATTTTCCCACCGGGTCGGGTGTCCGTGTATTTGTTTGCTTAATTGATCCATGTTCATCCAACACTACCCCTTTTATTATATTATATCCTTTTCTTTCCTCTCAGTTAAAGAGAGCCCTATATTGTTTATTGCCTCGGGATTGGATTTGGATAAGTATTACCCTCCCTTATGGTCACTATTGTCTTTTATGACAACATTGTTTTTTTTTCTCCTCTTGAGTACGGAGTACTAATTTTTAACTTCTTTTCTCATTGTAGTAAGATAATATTGATTATATTCTTGAAGGAAAACAAAATAATAGATGATAGAAAAAATAATTAATAAAATAAATAAAAGGATATAATAAAATAAATCATAATTTTAATAAGTAAATATTCATCAATGTCTTTATGTCACTTGTTAAGAAAAAAGAAAGAAAAATATTTTTATTGGAATATGTTAAATTATATTGTTTTATGATTGTGTTTTACATTCTTTTATGATTTTTACAATAAATATTTTATTCTTTTAATTTCTTAATCAATGTCCCAAAAATAATAATTAATAAGACTCATTTTAATAAAGATAAAAATACTAAATATATTTCTTAATTATTGTAATACATCCTTAAATAAAACTTAGAATCAAACAAAACTAATATAATATATTTTAAAAGAAAATTATTGACTACATAAGTTATATAATGATAAAATAATTAATTTTTTTCCAATCAAATAATGGTTGGAGACTATCATTTTTGTCAAGGGGATCTTGACTTTTGTCTTCATCTTTTGTGTGATTCGAATAGGATATACATACGAATATGTGCAAAAAGCACTTAAAATATTTAATTAAGGATTCATCTTTAAGCAACAAATAATATATATAAACGAACAACGATTTTTATGTAGGATTTTCCCTTATTTATATAAATTTTGTTAGACATTGCACGTGAATGCGTCATTTACCATCTAGGTAATATGTGTCATAAGTGAAATTAAATGGTCTAATCTCGTAATTATATAAAAGTATGATTATTTTGTTTTTATCTGAAATTGAATGGATACTTGGTCATCACATCTGAGTAGTTATCCAATATAATTTTTAATATTTTCATAAGAAGAATTTAATTGAGAATTATTATATATAATAAATTTAAAATTAAATTTTACAATAATCCTTGAATAATTGTTTGGCTTACGCATGATAATTAACACATTATTTTAATAATAAATAAATATTTAAAGATAAACTAAAGACTTTAAAGAGATACTACAATAGCATAATAGAAGAAAAGAGGATTAGTATTTTTTGCATGGAGATTTGTGGCGGCAAGATTCAATATATATCCTCTCTTGGGACGTTAGTTTACCTTAAAAATATACGTAAATATTTCAAAGGAAAAAGAGGGAATCCGGGGCGGGTAAGTGGGTAACCCAACGACCCAAGTGCAGAAGTGTGAACTGCGAGGTGGACCAAGTATGAATAACTTAACGGTGTGGGCGGGTTTGTGTGTGGCAGCATTTAGACATTGTCCATGCTGACGCACCATCTGGCGCAATAATTTATGCATTTTTCACAAATGTCCAATTTTCATTTCCATTTGGTCCACGCTCCTTCAATCCCCCCAACTCTTTTTATACCCCAACCCATTGCTCCGGAGAAAGACTTCATCTCCCAATAGCATCCATTCACCCATTTATCTCTCTCAGATTTCATTTTTCTTCTTCTTCTTCTCTCTCTTCTTTGTGCTTATTGTATTTTATGGACAAAGGATGGGGACTCACCCTTGATACCTCTTCCTCTCAATCTCTTCCATTATTCCCTTCCAACGATAATAAGATGTTTCCTCTCCTCGGATTCCCCGTCAACCTCAGCCGCGCCTCCAAGGAAGACGATGAAAACCGCAAAGTTGTCGGTGAAGTTGACTTCTTCTCTGATAGAAACAAACCTACACCTCCACCCTCTCACGACCACAACGTTAAACCCAACATCGTCAAGAAGGAAATCGATGAAACACCTCTTCACATTAATGTAACCTCCCTAACCGCCTTTCATTGTATTTATTATCATCAATTGTTTGTGCTAGTTCTATATTAATTTCTCTCTCTTCTTTTATTCTAGACTGGTTTACAACTCCTTACTGCTAACACCGGGAGTGACCAATCTACCGTGGATGACGGGGTTTCATCTGATGCAGAAAATAAGCGAGCCAAAACCACTGAGGTACATAATATTTAATTTAATTTTGTGGTGATTTTAATTAATTTTTACAAATCTATAAGTTTTAATTACTAAAATTGTGAATTAATATATGTATACTTGTTTATTCAGCTTGCACAGTTGCAGGTGGAGCTTCAACGCATGAACTCTGAGAACAAGAAGCTGAAAGAGATGCTCAGCCATGTGACCGGTAACTACACCGCCTTGCAGATGCATCTTGTCACATTAATGCAACAGAACCAGCAGCGAACAGGAAGCACGGAAAATGAGGTAGTTATAAATTCAAAAGTATTAATTACTGCATAGCTAGCTAGTTTCTTTGAATTGACCTGGGAAAATAATTTATCACAACGTAAATGAATTACACGGTTATTATATTTTATTTACATAAACCGTGGGTTGGATTTATGAGATGTTAATGATAACGATAATAATAATAATAATAATTTTGAAATTCAGGTTGTTCAGGGAAAGGTAGAGGATAAAAACGTTGGTGTTGGTGGAGGGAAGGTACCAAGACAGTTCCTTGATATAGGTCCCAGTGGCACAGCAGAAGTAGATGATCAAGTTTCGGATTCTTCTTCTGATGAAAGAACACGATCGAGCACACCTCAGAACCATAACATTGAAGCTGGAGCTAGAGATGGTGCGAGAAATAACAATGGTAAAAGCCAGTTGGGTAGGGAAGAGAGTCCAGACTCAGAATCACAAGGTTGGAGTCCCAATAAGCTTCAGAAAATGAACCCTTCCAACCCTATGGATCAATCCACTGCAGAAGCCACAATGAGAAAAGCTCGTGTATCAGTTCGTGCCCGATCAGAAGCTCCCATGGTACGTATTATAATTATACTATGTATATTACATGTTTTCATTAACCAATTAAGTAATTCTCAAACTAAATTATCTGATTTATTATTGTTGCAGATCAGTGATGGATGCCAATGGAGAAAATATGGACAAAAAATGGCCAAGGGGAATCCATGCCCTCGAGCATACTACAGATGCACTATGGCAGTTGGTTGCCCAGTTCGCAAACAAGTGAGTTTTTCTGATTGATCAACGCATATAATTAATAATAATTAGTATCTATTCAAGTATCAACAATATAAGCAATATATTGCTGTGGCTAAAGCTAATCGATATTAATTTCGTGGTTTGTTAATATAGGTTCAACGTTGTGCTGATGATAGAACCATTTTGGTTACAACATATGAAGGCACGCATAACCATCCACTGCCACCTGCTGCTATGGCCATGGCATCAACCACTACAGCTGCTGCTAGCATGTTGCTTTCTGGATCAATGTCCAGTGCAGATGGAATAATGAACCCAAATTTGCTAGCTAGAGCAATTCTTCCTTGCTCTACAAGCATGGCAACACTCTCAGCTTCAGCACCATTCCCCACTGTGACTTTGGACCTCACACACAACCCTAACCCATTGCAATTTCAAAGGCCTGGTGCCCCATTCCAAGTACCCTTCCTTCAAGCACAGCCTCAGAACTTTGGGTCAGGAGCCGCCCCAATTGCACAAGCACAAGCACTTTATAATCAATCAAAATTCTCTGGTCTTCAGTTGTCTCAGGATGTAGGATCTTCTCAATTAGCACCACAAGCTCCTAGACCACCCTTACAACCAAGCCAACAGCCCTCACTTGCTGACACAGTCAGCGCCGCCGCCTCCGCCATCACCGCCGATCCAAACTTCACCGCCGTGCTCGCCGCCGCCATCTCCTCCATCATAGGCAGTGCTCATAATTCAAACAACAACAACAGCAACAACAACACAAGCCGGACTACCATTAGCAGCTTTTCAGGAAACTGAACATTTTCTTTTTGGGTTCAATTTTTTGGTTAATATTGTTATTATTCCTTAAACTTTTTATTTTTGTACATGGGTACTATAAGGGAAAATGAAACCATAAATGTTCATATTCTTTTTAGTCCATGTCTTGGGAGGGATATATATGATATATTAGATCAGAAAAAAATGTTTTTTGTATCAATTTCTCTTTGAATAATTAATATTGTTGTATATTTGATTAAAAAGTTCTCTAGGGAGTAAATAGACAAATGGTAATTAAGAAAGAATCGTCTTTTATCTTCTTCCTTTGTCTCGTGTTTATCTTTTCTATATTGGCCAGCATGCTTTCTGACAATATTGAAAGCAACATATATAGATCGATGGTAACCCATCCCCAAACCCACAAAATAAAAAGAAAAAAACGATATACTAACAGCCAATATTGAACGTGTTTGCGACGAATATTCGGATTTAATCCCATTGGTCAAGAAATACGGCCATTACTATTTGACATGGACACGTAAATGAATAGTAGTTCGATAGGAAATAATAATCGATTGGTGGACTTTAGCTAGGGTAAGCCACGCTATTGATCTTCTTAGCAACTTCGTGTGCCATTGGTGTACGTGAGAGGAATTGAAAATGATTAAGTGAATTGAATAGTACTAGTAGTGATTAAATTAATATTATGGTCAACTAAATAATTAATATAGGTGGTGAAAATGGAAAAGTGAGATGGTGGACGTTGATTGGAGAAAGTTGGATACAGTTTTTGACTTTGAGTGGATGGACGTCGCGTCCACGTTAATGCCACCTTAAGGCCATTGGACGAATCATGTGAGAGTATTTAAACTAGGAATGGAGCAAGAAATCACCTTGTTGCGCACCGTACTTCACACATCGTACAAATGGGTCTTCTTCAGCATTTATTTGACTCTATCTAAACCAAGGTGGTGACTTGTGTGATTGGTTGGTTAATGAGCCAAGGAAAAAAATAAGCAATGAATAATTGAATATAGGTTCATGTGCTTCCATGTGAAGGAGGAGACTATTTTTGGATTTGCGATCAACCCCTTTTCAAAATCTCAGCTTCTATAACACGGATGCAAGTGATATGATCAAGAAAGACACGGTGCATATGAGTTTAACTTTTGTCGACGGGGAATTTCTTTTTTGAAGTGTTTATTCACATATTGTTGACAGGTTGATACTGAAAAGGTTTTGTTTGTGTGTAACTATAGGGATACTATTTTTCTGGTAAAGAAAGGATAATGAGCGTAACGTGGAGCATTTAAGTCAATTTCAACGACTATTGAGGATAAGATTTTTTAATCATGTGATTCAATGATTTATAGGAGTAAAATGTACTTATACTTAAAAAATGATGTATACTTGATAAAAAAACAAAAAAAAAACTAGAATACTTAATAAAACTATGACGCGTCATTATATGAAAATTATGGTTTACTTTTAATAAGAGGAATTATGTAATTATGTTGACTCAAACGCATTGTTTTTCGTACCAAAAACAAAAAGAAACACATCTACCAATTCTCATCAATACATTTCCCGCTCTCTTCTTCTCATTTTTTCTTTCTGTTCTCTTACGCTCTTTCCTCTCTATTTCTTCTTTATTTTTTTTTTCTTCCTTTTCCTTTTTGCTTTCTTCAGCTATTTCACTCCCACGTTCTCTTACCCTTCCCCTTTTCCTTCCTTTTTCTTTTTTCTTTCTTCAGCTATTTTTATTTTTTTCTTCTTTCTTTTTTGTCCTTTTCGTGTTATTTTTTTACATATTTTTTTCTTTTTCTTTATATTATTTTATTATTATGTTTCTATTTATATTTTTTCTTTTTCTCTTTACATTTTTGTTTCTTTTTATGGCAATAATAATTATTGCGATGTTGAAAATTTTAAATAAACATTAATTTAAATCTAATCAGTTAATTATATTATTAAGTAAAAAATTTTAAACAAACATTGATTTAAATTTAATTAGTTAATATATTTATTATAAAAATACTATCTTTACTCTATGTTTAATCACTTCATATAATAAATGTTTTACATTAATATTTATATAATAATTTTAATTTTTAAATATTAAATAAAAATATTAAAGTTTTATTAAATATACTTTTACTACAAAGTAGTTTTTAATTACTTTATTTTTAATTTCATAAATTGAATTAGTTTTATTTTTTTATGAATCACAAGTTAAAAATTTTATACTAAACATTAATTTAAGTTTAATTAGTTAATATATTTGTTATAAAATAATATTTTGACTCTATGTTTCATGATTTTATTTATGAAAATTTGGTTAATTAATATGTATATAATAATGTTAGATTTCTTAAATAAATATATTAAAATTAATTTACTAAATATATTCCATTACAAAATATTATAAAATTACTTTCTTAATAATATCATAAATTAAATTAATTTTAGTTTTATAATAGTAAAGTTTGCAATAATAATTCATAAGATACAATCCCGCTCAAGTTAGGTAAGACCATTATGAGGAACAAATATCTTTTTGCTAGTATTTAGCATAATTCCATTCTTAAGACTCAATCATTTTTGTCACCTTTAAATCCTATAATTATTTTTACTTATAAATCATATAAAATAATTAAATATTTTCATGAAAAAATTGTTGAATGATATTTATATTATGAAATTGAATTTTTTTTAGAGTAAACATTAGTTTAAATCTAATTATTTAGTATATTTATTATAAAATAATATTTTGCCTCTATGTTTAATAAATTTATATACTAAACTTTTGTTGATTAAAATTTATATAATAATATTAATTTTTTACATGAATATAAAATAAATTATATCAAAAATAATTTATTAAATATATTTTGATTACAAAATAGTTTTAAATTACTTTGATAATAATATCATCGATTTAATTAGTTTTAGTATTATGGGTGAAAATTTTTTTTGCTCAATATTTAACACAAGTTTATTCTGAGACTCAATACTTTTTTTTATTACTTATAAGCCCTATTTTTTTATTTATAAATCATATAAAATAATTTTAGTTAATTTCATAAAGAAATATTTTCGTTGAATAATATTTATATTATTGAGTTTAAATTTTATACTAAACATTAATTCTAATAAAATTAATTAATATATTTATTATAAAATAATATTTTGGCTCTATGTTCATTAACTTCATATACTAAATTTTTTTATTAATATTTATATGATAATATTATTTTTTTTACATTAATATAAAATTAAATATATTAAAATTGATTTATTAAATATATTTTCATTATAAAAAAATTAAGTTACTTTGTTAATAATATGAAAAATTAAATTATTTTTAGTTTTTTAATAGTAAAAGTCACAAGTATCATTCACGAGAGATAATTATGCTTCAATCATGTAGAATTATTATGAATAACAAATCTTTTTCTCTGAATATTTAACACAACTTCATTTCTTAGAGTCAATATTTCTTCTTCTTTTAATACTCAAATTAAAAATTTTATTTTAAAAAGATCATTTCAATTTCAGAAAAACCGGCAACTTGTTGAGTATTCCAAAAGCATATAGACACTTGCAGCAAGTCGTAAGAATGGCGGCATTAAGAGCGACTTCTAGCTACCTTTATAACTTTCATGTGATCCGAACATCTGATCCTCTTCGATCATTGCATTATGAATTATGATTATACCTAGCAATTTCTTTGAAAATTGTTTGTCTTTATCTCATAGTGGACGCGTTGGGTTTTATCTAGAGTGTGAATGTCTGCTTTCTAGAACTTCAAGAACAATAGTAGTAACCTTTTACAACTCAGCATTTCAATGTCTCTTTGCATGTGTTGCTGTAAAAGGGGAATTTATGAGCATCATTATCACTCTATTCTTTTCCTTTCTATAAAGAGTTGGGAAATTTGAACACTAAGACCATCTTCGCTGACAAAAAAAAAAAAAAACTTAGACCATCTTCTATCTCCCTCTTTTATTATTATACATTATATCATATATTTTTTATTTTTACAACTTAAAGATCTTATTTCCAATACAAAAACTTTTAAAAAAATCACTATTTAAGTTGTACAAATGACCTCATCGTACGTAAGACTACTGATATGGGAGTCTATCTAATTGCAGTATATACTTTCTTTCATTTTATTTCCTTTCTTGGGTGTATACTGTCTTGTGTTCGGATTGAAACTCTTTATACTTCAATAACATTTTCTATTTTTTTGGTGTATACTGTCTTTTTTTCTTCTTTTTTTTAAGGCTTAGCAAGTATATTTAGGCACAGCTGACTGTGCGCTTAGTATTTTCTTTTCTTAACATTTTCTATTTTTTCGGTCCACCCTTAACATTTTCTGTATGGGCATAAGAGCATAAGCAAACTGGGTTATCATAACATCGTTGGTAAATTAGGATGCAAAGAGAAACAGACGTGCCCCAAGTCCAGGCCCATTATTCAATATCAAGGGTTCCTATTGTGTAGTGCAAATGGTATATGAGCATATGGAGAGTTACTATTTGCAATACCATTTTTGCTACTAATACTACCCACAAGGATGTCTTTTAGTTGTATTCCCAAATTTCCCCTTGGACGGAAATACAACCAAAAACACAATCAAAACATGATTCTATTGTATAAGTGTGCAACAAAATCGTATTTTGGTTGTGGTTTTTTTCATCTCAAACAACACAACAGAATCATGTTTCTATTGTGTAAAAGGGGATGTGAAAAAAATACACAACGGAATTATGATATAACATAATCATGATTCTATTGTATTGTTCAACAATAAAATCATATTTTCGTTGTGTAAAAAGGGTGTGTAAAAAATACACAATAGAAACATGATTTTATTTTGTATCTCGTAAAAAATTTATAAGGAATTTATATTTCCGTTGTGTATTTCTTTAAACCTCTTTTAATTAATTTTAATTGCAGGTTAAATTTTTTAAAGCAATAAAATTAATTATGATACAGTTTACCATTTTAAATAGTAATCAATGTTTTTTTTAATTAAGATTGATTTAATTGGATAGAAGTTGTCATTTATAAATGTAACCAAATAAGTTAATATATGAATTACCTTTATTAACAATAATCAAATCAATTTATGATATTAATTTTTATCATAATTAATTTGATTACAATTAAAAATGGAGGGGAAGAAAATAGTGTGAGGGAAGAAGGGAAATGGTGGAAATGTCATGATGGAAAAGTGACTGAGGAGGGGAGAAGAGTTGGGGTGTAGGAAAACTCATAAAGATAAAATAGTCATTTGCTAAGACTCAATAGTGTCAATAGTAATTCTAGTAGTGGCAATAACAGTGCTCGAGCATTTGCTTTTTTTGGCATGGGCCTTGGACTATTCTTGTTAGGCAATTATTTATTTTGTTGCATCCCAATTGCATTATATATTAGATAATACAAATTATCCACCGTTGCGTTAAGTAATTACTTTCTTGTTAGGGTCTGTTGTAGTTTAAAGAGAGACTATTGCTTTCTACATTTTTCAATTGCTTCCTATACTGTCTTTTTTGTCTTTTGGAATGATTAATCCAGAATGTAAAATCAATCTAAAGCTTGAACTTTGAGGTTGTATTTGCATTCAGTTGTGTTATGAAATAATAAAAAAGTTCACAAGCAAGACTTATGAGTTCAACCATACTGTACCATAAGTATTAAGTAGACTTCTGACTAAAAACAAAAGAAGTACTGGAGTAAGGAGACAAGTTTAAAATAATAAATGTGAAGTTTAAAATGGAGTGTATGAGATGGGAAGAAGAAAAAAAATAAAGAAAGAAGAAGTAAGAATATGGTAAGTGTGATAAATGATGAGATGGAAAAAGAAGATAGATATAAAGAAAATGGTAGGAAGTTCATGGGTTGGATTCAAATAGGTTTAGGATAAAAATCAAATTTGAATACATAATATTTAATTGGATCAGATTGATTCAAGTTTTAAAAAAAAAATCAGCTAAAGTCTAAAATGTGTTGTTCAAATTGAAAAATAAATCTAAAAATTGAACCAATTGTAATTGGTTTGGTTCAGATTTGAAGTTGAAGCATATAAATGATCATATAATCGTAAAACATTCTGACTCAGTATAAATTAATTTTCTTGGAGAGCATGGATGGCAATAAGTTGAAAGATTCATCGGAGCATTTTGATGTCCATACGCATTGGAATCCATTATGGTTGTTGAGTAATAATAATCATTAATGTGTAGAACTACAAATGGGAGTTGTTTCATAATTGTCTCTCATCGTTACTACCATCTAAGGGTGCTTACTTGCACTCCCAACTGGGACTACCACACTATTCTTTTCTATTATTTTCAAGTTGACACTTTGCCTTTGCTTCTTGGCAATGTCTTCCATACTTGCTTCGCCACGCTACTACCTTCTACTCCAGCCTTTTCAGCCTTTTCGTTTTTCCTACTCTTTCTTGAAGGTCCCTTCGATTCTTTCCTAAGTTCCCATATCCCATATGCTTATTTTTTCTAGGTGATACCATTGAATGAATAGTACTAAAATCGTGGAGGACATAAACTAGAAAAAATAAAGAAAAAAATATATTTATGAGTTTTTCTTAATTTCATAATGCATTAATTATTGAAAGTTATCGTTAATATGATTTTTAAAGTAATTATTATAAATCCAATAATTTTATCATAACTTTGTCAATAAACATTATCAGTGTTAAATGGATTTTTTATTTTTAAATGTATTCATCTAACTTAAGTTGAATTAATTGAAATATAATATAGCTTTTGAGGAAAAAAACATAATTTAGTCTTAAATTTATATAACATCGTTAAGGTTTTTGTTTCAAAAAAATAGTATTTTAGCATTACAATACATAAGATAGATGTGTATTTTTATATAACTAAAATTTATAAAAATGAATATTTTAAATATATGAATTATATTTTATAATAAATAAATATTTTTAATATATAAATTATATTTTAAATTTATGGTAAATCATTTATACTTATTTTAAAGGTTAAATTACACATTTTATCATCCAACTTTTATTATTTTATGAATTTTGTCACCCAAATTTCCTCTCCCCATTTTACCATCACATTGTTCATTTTTTTTCTATATTATACCTTTACGTATGTAATAAAATGAAATTATTTCTTAAAAATTAGTAGCACAATCAAATCGTTTTGTTCTTTCTTGATTTTTTCTTAAGTGAGACATCAACATTTGTAAAATATAGAAAAAATAAAAACTTGAAAGTTAAAATTGGTAAAATGATAAAAATTTGGTAGTAAAATGTGTAATTAAGCCTTCTAATTTGTTGATAATTTATTTTTAAAAAATATTTTTACTGTTTATTTTAAAAAATATTGAAATTAAATTTAAAAATAAAGATAAAAAAGAAAAATAATTAAAAAAAATATATAGAAGTGATAACAACTCCTAAAAATACCTAAGCTTAAGAGGAACTCCTACTATATATATATAAAGAAACTCCTAAAACCGTTATTCTTAAAAAACAGTTCTAAAAATATTCTTATTGAAGATAAGAATTATAATTTATATAGAAATCTTTTCACTGTTTAATCGTTAAAGATAATTAAATAAGAACATTAAATTTATCACCAAAAACTGAAAGCTGAAACTGAAACATAAAAACCGGAACTAGTGGTGCGTTAAATTAGATCCTTTGCATAAAGGGTGAGAAAGAGAGAATGAAAGGATTCGAGCTTTACTTATGTTAGAGAATAAAATAAGAATTCGGTGTAAAAAAAATTTATATTATCATTTAATTATATATTATTATTTAATTATTTTAAGATAATTATATTAAAAATTAATAAATTTATCATATATGATAAAATAAAATTAATAATTATGTAAGATATTTATACTGAAAGTGCATAATCGTCTTTTCTCATAAAATAAATATAATTATCAATTCAAAATTAATTATTTAAAAAGAAAAAATTAAATAATTTATTATTATATACATATATTTTATAACTTTTGAGGTAATCCTCTTTTCCTATGTATATCATTATAATTTGAATAAATCATTATACTTTGTTAATCTTTTATAAAAAAAAACTGATTAAACAACTAAATCGGAACCAATGAAGGGGATTAATTTAATTAATTGAGGAGGAAGTGTTGTGTCGCGTGTTACGGAAACCATAATTAACTTTTGAGGCAAGAAACGAAACCTAGTCAGTTTCAGTTACTACATCCGAAAGCGTCACGAGAAAAACCCCACACTTGCCATTCACCCCTCCTCAGGTTGATGAACGGTTAAAGATGCGGGTCCCACAATGAGTATGTACGATAATAGGCTTAATACCCAAGCTGGGCCCACTACAGTGCCAGCCATAGCCAGATACTCACTTTCTCTTCTTAGCCTTTATAAATTCTCATTCTCCTTCTCATTTCACTTCCAATTCCTTTGCTTGGTAATGTTCTCTCATTGTTATCTCTCTTTTTTCAAAATGCATGCATTTTTTGTAACCATTAATTACCCACCACTATTCCATTGCATGCACCAATGAATGCGGTTTTATGAAACATGCTCTGACACTAGAACATTTATTTAACGTTTTTTTCTTGTGGATGAACAGGTAAATTAACATGGGAAACATGCCAAATGTGGTTGTGTTGTGTTTCTGTCTCTGGACCCTGTTGTTTCCTCTTGTGTTCTGTGCACCCAACGATGGGTTGCGTAGGATTGGACTTAAAAAGGTGAAGTTGGACACCGATGACGTTGTGGGGTTTAAGGAATTTCGGTCTTCAATTAGAAAGCATCACCTTCAGAACATCCTTGGAGGCGCTGAGGACACCGATGTTGTTGCGCTGAAGAATTACTTGGATGCTCAGTATTACGGTGAAATAGCCATTGGTACCCCTCCTCAGAAGTTCACTGTGATTTTTGACACCGGTAGCTCTAATTTGTGGGTGCCATCATCCAAATGTTACTTCTCGGTGAGATTGCTTTTCAATTCATAACCGTCTAATCAATGCGTGTAGGTTCTTTTTTTCCTCCTCATTTTGGCAACTTGTTCATGGTGTTTTTGCATGTTGGTGCAGGTTGCATGTTTCATGCACGCTAGGTACAGGTCTAGCCAGTCCAGTACCTACAGGGAAAATGGTTTGTCTCCTTTTCTTGTCTTCTGATTCTGAGGCTTTAACTTTGCTAGCTTGTTCAAAATTTATGGAGGTTTTGTAGCTTTTTAAACCGACAATGCGATGTGGCAATTATTTGATTAACATGTGAAGACTAGAACTCATAGGGAAGAAAATAGATTTATGAATGGAATAAAATATGCAGTATTCACAGACAAAAGTATTCGGTTATTGGGGAAAATCCAATATAATTTTAATGTTGAATCAGGATCAACTAGGACATAAATAAAGCATTGGGTTGAACTCTTCCTTGATGTCAAAGAAATATCTTTAATTCTCAAGATTTATATAGCAGTGTTAGAAATTCTTCGTTTCTTAAATATTTGTAATTTGGATTACATAACATAATTCATAACTTACAAAGTCATTGTTTTTTACTTTGGGTTACTTGACATTGTGCATCTGTAGAATTGATGCCAGGATGTTGTCCTTTTTATAAATGAGGGTTTGTCTTCCTGTTTTTCAGGTACTTCTGCTGCAATTCAATATGGTACTGGAGCAATTTCTGGTTTCTTTAGCAATGACGATGTCAAAGTTGGTGACATAGTTGTAAAGGACCAGGTAATGATGATTGTCAATCCCTATTTCATTTTTCTTTTCCTTCACACCAACATGTCAGTTGAGTTGGCTTCTTTCATAATAAGTTGATTAATCAATTAACGTGAAGTATGTTTTGATCTCCATTAGGAATTTATTGAAGCAACTAGAGAACCTGGAGTTACATTTGTGGCTGCTAAGTTTGATGGTATACTAGGACTTGGATTTCAAGAGATATCAGTTGGATATGCTGTTCCAGTGTGGTATTTGCTCATATTTAAACTTTTAGCTAGCATTTCTGTTATTATTTTATTGTCTCTGTCAATTTGAGGCACTTTCCTGTCACAGGTACACTATGGTTGAACAAGGTCTTGTAAAGGATCCAGTATTTTCATTTTGGCTAAATCGGAAACCAGAAGAAGAGAATGGTGGGGAGCTTGTTTTTGGTGGTGCTGATCCTGCTCACTACAAGGGCAAACACACTTATGTACCAGTGACACGAAAAGGATATTGGCAGGTTGGAATCAACATATCAACATACTTGTACTCTACGATGTATATTAACCTTAAATAGTTGACTACCTGGTATTAACTATATATCGGTATTAGTTGGGTATACATGGTTATGTATCCTATACTTATGACTCAAATACATGTTAGTTCATGCATAACATCAAGTTTTATTGGTTTGTTTCTAAATTAAACAAACTAATATTTCACCTCTTTCAACACTTGTGATGTCTTTACATATTTTTTCTTTCTTGTAACAACATTATGAAAATTTAAATTGTATAATAATTTTAAAACTTTATTGGTTTTTTTTATATATATTTCTAAATGATATATCCCCTCATACTTGGGAATCCTAAAGTATATTATATTTATAGTAATTTAGTATATAGTCTATACACGAGGTAATTGCTTCTTAATCATAAAATAGCATTTAATTTTAGAAATTTTGCTGTTCTCCCATACTTGAATTGGTAGCAATATCGACACTCATACTTGTAGTGGCGGATCAAGACCCTAAATCAGTGGGGATAAATTATAAAAAATAAAATTAGTGAGTTCAATTATATAAATATAGATGAAATAAAATATAAAAATATAAGATTTTATTTACAAATTTAATGAATTTTAAAAAATGAGGGGTGCAAGTGTACCCTCTGGAGCCAACGTAGGTCCGCCACTGCATACCTGGATGCATGCAACAAAGCTTATACTGCATGTGTTTCTGTTTTGTTTTCAATGGTCCTCTAATTTGTTCACTTTTTTTTTTCCTGAGCAGTTTGACATGGGAGATGTGCTTATTTCTGGTAAACCCACTGGTATGTGTAGAAGACAAAATTAACAGAAATACCTATTTATTTGTTTCTTCTATGGCATGATCATATTGATAGCACTTCCATAAATGGTTCAGGGTTTTATTTCATCGGTACTGACTTTAGTAGTTTGTGATCCAGGATATTGTACTAATGACTGTTCAGCAATTGCAGACTCTGGAACTTCTTTGTTAGCTGGTCCAACGGTATGAATAAATGCTTGTAAATGTAGCTTGTAAATGTAGGCAGCTATTTAGATTTTCATTTCCAATTAGAATTTCATTGTCTGTAAAGCATGCTTTTAACTA
Source organism: Glycine max (assembly GCF_000004515.6). Lineage (NCBI taxonomy): Eukaryota > Viridiplantae > Streptophyta > Magnoliopsida > Fabales > Fabaceae > Glycine > Glycine max. The sequence goes on along the minus strand of NC_038251.2, from coordinate 8,607,883 downwards.
ATGGGAAAGGGGTCTAAAAATTGTACAAACAAATGCTTCTGACCATATGATCAAAATACATGATTATGTTTTTGTAGACTGTAATTACCATGATAAATCAAGCAATCGGAGCAGCTGGAGTTGTAAGCAAAGAATGCAGGTCCGTTGTCAATCAATATGGACAAACAATCTTGGAATTGCTCTTGGCTGAAGTAAGTGTCACTTTTAATTCATTCTTGTCATATATATCTTGGTTGATGGGATTCTCGCCTATGGTCAGGTGATCTGGTCATCTTTCAGAATGAGTTTTATTATGGTTTTCACTTGATCCTGTAGGCAAAGCCAAAAAAGATCTGCTCACAAATTGGATTGTGTACCTTTGATGGGACTCATGGTGTTAGGTAAGCCCGAAGATATTATGCCTTTTGTCATAGCTTAGACGCTTTAACATATTTAATGTTCTCTGATTGCCATTTTATTAAAGAGTTTCAATTTTTCCTCTAGCATGGGTATCGAGAGTGTGGTGGATAAGAATGAAAAAAAATCATCTGGTGGCATTCGGGATGCTGGTTGTTCTGCATGTGAGATGGCTGTTATTTGGATGCAGAACCAGCTGAGGCAGAATCAGACAGAAGATAGGATAATAGACTATGCCAATGAGGTGAGTTAATCTTTATTTTACTACCTGAGTACTCAAATCCTGTTTTTGCTTTTGATTTTGATTCTAGCCTTATGATGATGACATTTCAGCTTTGTGAAAAATTGCCTAACCCAATGGGACCATCATCCGTTGACTGTGGAAAGCTCTCTTCAATGCCTATTGTTTCCTTTACTATTGGTGGAAAAGTTTTTGACCTTTCCCCTGAGGAGGTATAGTTTCAAACCTATTTAGTTACTTTTGGAAGGGCTGATCACTGACTATTTAATTTTGTGTAAAACGAATTTATAACGAGGAAAAGGAATTCAATTGGAGGGAAAAGAGAAAACCATTCTCTAGCAAAAACAGGAATAACAAGTACGGACTAGAAGATAAACTTAGTTTGTGAAGCTAAATTGAGCTTTGCAAAGTCCTCAATTTGCAGTAACAATCTGCAGGTCTATCATTGAACAATCACTACTGAAATTATTGGATAAATCTTAAAGAGTTTAAATTAAACCAAGACAACCTTATCCTTTGAATCCCATCAAAGCATTGTTTTCCATATATTCCACTAAAATACAAATATAGTTTCAAGGGGGTCGAACTAATCCAGTATACTTTGTTGGTTGAATAATATTTTATATTGCTTACTTTACAAATTGGTTTTAACTAAAATTAGAATAAAATAGAAGATGGAGCAGGATGAACTAAGACAGAGAAGCACTTTCAACTTTCAATTGCTACTATAGTGACAATTATATTTAATAGCAGTAGGCAGTAGTGCAATTTCTATGAATGAATGGTCGCCGTCTTCCATGTATTTTGTCTCCCTCATCCAATTTTCTATTTGGTTTCTTCAGTATATACTGAAGGTGGGTGAAGGTCCTGAAGCCCAATGCATTAGTGGCTTTACTGCTTTGGATGTTCCTCCTCCTCGTGGTCCTCTATGGTACAAACTATGACATTAAAATTTAATTTGCTTGAGGCACATACTATGGCATTTACCTTTTAATTGTGATGCATTTGATATGATTCTCACTTAATGGCACATGCATCATAAATGCAGGATCCTTGGAGATGTCTTCATGGGGCGCTATCACACCATCTTTGATTATGGTAAGTTGAGAGTCGGATTTGCTGAGGCAGCATAGAGAATGTTCTCATGTCTCTCAGGGCAGCAACCGCACTTTTCTAGTAGTTTATTTTCGGTTCAGAAAATTGGTTATACCAAACAATATATTACATCATGGAAGCACAGTTGTGCTTCCATACTGAATATTTTCAATCGTTATCTGCTTATAGTTTGTATACCTTTGCAATCAGAATGTGCCTAAAATTGTGGTTGTATATATTAATATCCTCACAGTCCCTCCCCCAATGTATTGAATAGCTTAGCAGATGAATGTGGGGTAGTGTGGCTGTTAGGCTATGTATGCTTCCTTAGTTGAATGGTGTGAATATGACTTTTGTGATTCCTTATTTTCTTTCAGCTCTTATGTTTGGCAAGATGCATTTATGATATGTTAGATGCTTCAAAGTTCAAACTGCATATTAAAGAAGAGAACCATGCGTATAAAAAGAATAAAAAAAGGAAGGTGTGTCAGATTTAGATGCTTCAAACTAGGTAACAAATATGACTTTAGAAGTTATAATTCACTAATAATGTCAATGTGTTTACGGCTCAACTGGAACCACGTCTCTAATAGGTGGGTGTGTAGTGTGATGATAATATATAGAACTTTTATTTTTATTAGGCATTCGGTCACTGTAAAAAAAATCAACAGGGATTCTTACTTTTTTTTAAGCGCATCGAGGAAGTGAATTATAACTAAATTTGACTGTTTTTGTTTTTTGATATTATTATACTATAATTTATAAATATCAAATAACAAAAAGCCCTTTTTGATCCTGAACCTGATCTATGCAAAGCAATTTGTAAAATAGGTTAGGCTGGTAATGGAACACAAATAGGTTGTAGCTTCTTTCTGATCAATAAATGGTAATAAAAGGAAACATGGACTAGGACTATTGATATAGATTTTCGATAAGGGAGATGGCATTATTGAACCGTATCAGCTTGAATTGGGCCACGAGTCAAGGTTGTGTTTATGTCCAATTTTTGCATTTTTTGTTTGGCATTTTGTGATTTAACCCTTACCCAGCAAAGGTGTTGGGGTTTATTCATGACGGATGGGATGAGTGATTGACCCATTTGGGTCAGTTTTACAATTTTTTTATATAAAAAAATGGATTCACAACAAAATAAATTACTGGCATGGCATGAGTCTATTTCGTCCATAGACCAAGTCAAATTAAAATTTTGACGACGTAATAACACATCGCGTAAGCGTCATAAATAAAACTACTATTATGAATAACAATGTCATCATGATAACCGCACTGCTAGTTTTTGCTCCAACAAGAAACAATCAACCACAATTCATATGTACTATTTCATATACTTTTTTTTGTATCATTTGCACAACAGTCAAGTCACATAAATTGAAGTTTCATCTAGCATTTGCTATTTCATGCACTTTTTTTCTGCATATTAGTTAGCCTGAAGTTGCAATACATTATTGAAACTTCATGCGCTTTTTATGAGCATTAGTCATGTCATTCCTTGAAGTTACAATTTTAACTTCATGTACTTTTTTTGCGCTTCGTAATTGCACATTTACTGTTCGATTTGATGTGGTTCGACTTGCAAGCCACGTCCTCAATTAGCTTACTTTCTCTTAAAAAAAAATTACATGGCACGAAAACCGCTAGTCAAAATTGCAGTTTGACTTGATCCACGGTTAAAAACATACACATGCCAGCAACTAGTTTTGTAACAAACACATTCTGAAAAAAAAAATTATTTACAAGTGACCCAAATAGATCAATCAAGACTTGAATATCATAATAGATTAAGGACAATGGACTCTAAAAAGGGAAGCATAATTATCAAGTATTGAAGTGGTTGGTTCGTTCCAAGGGAAACGCAAGCACAAAATTCTAAAAAGATTGAGTAGATATCTTTGTACTCATAAACTTGGTGTGATTCTTCCTTCACCATCTAAACTTTTTTTTTTTTTTTACAATATTAGCACCACTTATCTTGCCACTATTTGATTTCTATCTTTCATGCTCGAACTAAACTTCTAACCCGACTTTCACTTTGTACATGTAAAAGTTGCCTCTAATTCATCTTCTTCAAATCACTATGTTTCTACCATTCTTCAAGTTGCTTATGTTCTCTCACCAAATCTTTTGTCTTCTATCCACACACACAAAAAAACTTTGTCATCTTCTAGGTAGGTATGTTGTTTCATGTGACAACTTCATGGCTTCACCCCAATCAACTGGAGCTGGAGTGTCAGACAAGCCACCAATCATGCCCTGTAACTTAGGATTTTATTGATTTATTGAAATTGTTATATTAGGTGATTTGCTATAATTGTTGTAAATTTGTAAGTAATTGATTCGCTATACTGATCCACTCTATTATACTTATGTAATTTGCTATATTGTCTTATTTCTCTATTAATTAAGTTTCCTGCGCTGGATAATAGCTCAGAGAGGAAATTGCTTTTCTTACAAGTTTACTGTGTTATTAAGGTAACGGACAAGAATAAAATTGAAAACAACATTAGACACATAAAAATTAAAAATGGATTATAAGTATAGGAATTAAAAAAATATTTTAACTAAAATATGTTATAGATAATATTAAGGAAGCTGGCCTGGGATATAGAGAAATAATGAAATTATTTAATCTGGAAAGGTAAAGGACAAAGTGGATTATGAACCGTACAAAGCATTGCATTGCATTGCACACTCAGAAGCAGAGGAATCAAAGCAAAGAGACTCTACTACAAAAATGGTTGGCGGCATGTGATGATAGAGACTTTAATCATTGCCTTCCTTCAATTTGACTCTTCCTTTGATGCCCTCTCTCCCTCACATTACGCACGCAAAGTGTCAACGCCTACGCCCTCACCCCACTTTCACCTTACTTTCCAACGAAAAGACCATCCAATTCCAAAATTATTATTTGAATTATTTTAAAAATTTATAAAAAAAATAGATTATAATTTAATGATTGTGTAAAATTTATTACATTATTAGTGTATAATCCTTCATTCTTAATAACAATACTAATATTAACTGTCTAACAAATTAAACTCCTCTTACACTGTCTTTATCCTTCTCCTTCGTTTAATTTGTTAGTTAACAACCACACACAATGTGAATGTGAATGGACAGAGTGGTTGGTATGTTTTTTAAAATAAATAAGTGGTGATTACGATTAGTGCAACGACTGAGTTAGTTGGCTTTAGCTTTTTGTTCTTTACCCACATTCCAACTGTCCAATGTGTGCAAACCATGGCCAACATCCTTGCCTTTGAGGCTTTCACCACTCTCTCCTTGCGCTTTACACTCATCATAGACTAAGCTCCCTCTCAGTTTCACTGTTGCCATTTGTTTTGCTTCGCATACAATTCACCTAACTTAGCAGATGAACCGGTACTTCGTTTAAAATAAAGCACCATATACCCGTTTGACTTCCAAATTATTAATCCAGAAGATGTATGTGATTAATTAGGAGGCAAGAAAGAGTGTATATTAGAATTTAGAACTTATCGTTTACTTCTAGTGAATAATTGGCATTCACCAAATTGATTAGGTATGCATTAGTTTTTAGGAGGTCAAAGTCCAATTGTTCTTGGCCTAACTCAAGCGAATTCAAGTTAAATTGAATTCATCAATTCACCATATCTATGAGACAATTACGATGGTTTTAGTTTCATAGTCCATATTCTACCTACTAATTCCAAGGATTCAAGCATTGTTTGGCACAACCCATGCATCTATCTTTGACACTAGCATAATTTTACCAAGGCAACAAGGACCATGGACATTGTTTAATGTTAACTAGCGACACATAGATCTAATAATAATATTAAGGTGACCAAAACAAGTAATTTCCCTTCACAGAGAAATTGAGGCGACGAAATCCAAAATGCGTCTATTTGTTTGTTTTCCTTGGTGGGCCCTCAAAACATTTAACAAAATGTTTCACTCGCTCCATCCCCTCATTACCACTTCATGATTCACGAAGCACGCTCTCTTTGTCTCACCACCGTTCACCTCTAGTAGCTAGCTAACACCGCAATCTTTGCAATCTCACCCCTTCACACGATCAAGCACGTGCCACCATGTGCACCGTCTCTCCTTAAAACCTAGCTAGCTCATTCATTCATGCCTGTCTAAAGCCATAGCCTGACACGTGGACCCCTCCCATCACAAGATCGTGAAATATGAATCTTCAAATTCAGAAAAGCTGCGCTAGGAGGGAAGGGGAGTCGTCGTCGGTGATCGGCGGCACGCCGGAGGTGGCTCGGGGGGAGCAGCAGGGGTTCCCTGCTGACGTGCGGGCACTTTGTTGGAGATGATCACCTGGAAGCCTCCGTGGCACGGCAGCGTTGACCCGGCGGCAGTGGTTTATAGGATCGGATTCTTCGGCGAGGAGCCGGAGATTCCTAGTTATGTGTCGGAGCAGGGGAGGGACTTTTTGGGAAAGTGTTTGAAGAGGGACCCCAGTGAGAGGTGGTCGGTGGAGGAGCTTCTAGGACACGGTTTGTTAAGGAATGCACGGAATTGAAGTTGTTGGTGTTGGATTCGGACACTCCCACTGGTGTGTTGGAACGAGGTTTCTGGGATTCGTTAGAGACAGCTCCGCATGAAGCACGTGATTGTCCCTCTCTTAGGGACAGAATTCGTAGGTTGTTTTCGAATGAGCCTGTTTGTGCATGGAACGATGATGAATGGGTTACGGTGAGAGGCAATGAGGTCCATGACATGCAGTTGGAGGGTGAAGGGTTGTCCTTCACAAAACGGACACCACTTTTTGTGATGAAGAGAATGTTTTGGTAACTTTTTGTGAACCTAAAATTGTAGTATCAACTGTAGTATCAACTGTAGTTGAATTGAGTACATGAAATGCTATTAGTGATAATGATTATTATCTTAGAGGCAGAAACTGTGATTGTTGCAGCAGAGAATCATTGTTGTCATCTTGTGTAAGTCTAGTGATTGTTCCCCTTGGAAAATTTGATTCTAATGAGATGTGAATTTTTATCCTGCATCGCTCTCTTTTTCTGCTCTCACTCTCTCTCTCTTTAATTCTACTTTGGATGAATTGGACACTTTTCATTATAATATAATATGGGATAACATAATGTGTGTGCGACATAATGAATATACAGCTAACTAGGCCAAATTTGCTTTTAAAAAAAGGGCCAAATTTAATCACAAGTCACAACCATAACTAATAGCTTGCGCTTGGCTTTGTGAATCATCATGCACAGAGTGAGTTCAATTAATGCGTATCAGATAATTTTTTTTTAAATGGTAACTTCTTCTACTTAAAATTAAAAAAGCATCAAGGATTTCTTTAGAATTTCCGCTGTTAAATGTAGACACGAACATTCTTTCTAGAATTGGTATACAACTACAAGGCTTGTTCTGTGATTCTAAATATTGGTAGTTGATGGTCACACCCTCCCTACGGTGACTGCAAGTTATCCTACTCTATCCTGACTTATTCTGGCTAATTTCTCAAAGGAAGTTTTCAAAAGCAGTGAGCTAGGAGCTTATTTTTGGTGCTCTTAATCCTATTCTTGTATGCATCTGCATTTATGTTTTTTTTTTTTTTTGGAAAAATCATCTGCGTCTGTGTTAGTAACTTTTAGTGGTCACAGACTCACAACTCAACTTTTCACAGCGAAAACAAAAACATTGTTGTTGTCTATACTAAAATAAATAAAACTGTCACAGGTGTCATCTAATCTAATTACTCCACAAAACAAGTCTCCGCTCTTAAATAAATGACATTTTTGTAATTTACTGTAAAACAAGGTTATTTTAATATGAGCAATTTTTTGTTGTTTTTCCTGTACATATGCACGGGACTGTCTCTAGTTATCGTATTCATTAATCATTAACCAATATAAGTGTTTTCTTTTTACTGAAACCAATAAAAGTGTTATTCATTAACAAAAGTGGTAAATTTTTTATTAAAAATATTTTTATCATATAAAAATATAATAAGTGTTTTCTTTAACAATAAAAAATTATCACGTTCAATTGTCTAAAATCAGTGGCAGAGACTAATGTTAACAAAATTCATAACTTAATTTATGCATACTTAATCTTGCAAATATTTACCTATGTTTTCAAATAGTAAGGAGATCCCCACTTTATCCAACATAGCAAAAGTCACCAACCCTTAGTAAACTGCCTCTACTTACGTGTGCCTAAAAGAGCTGGCCATCTGTATAAAGAATTCGTAATTTTCAATTATTTTATGTGTGTGCATAATTCAATCGCAATTTTAACCATCAATTTGAATAATTTCATTTCAATATTCTTTAAATGAGCCAAATTTCATTCCATGCAGACTATGAAAGTGAAACTACTACTATCATACAAGACATTGTTTATCAACATAGAAGAGGATAAGAGGACAAATGTTCCATTCATAGTCGATTACTCTCTTTTCTCAAATTCTTAAAGTGCATAAACCGTTCTGAGGACTCTTGTATTAATTATCAGACTTGGCCCATTTTAGTTATTTACTCCATTACGTGCTTTAGGAGATCACAAAAAGAAAATACAGGTCCGATTTTTCAGTTGCTTTAGTGACTTAGAAGCAGAAAAATTATACTTTTGTGAGTAAAGCATATGTCAATTTGCATAAACTTTTAAACAATCAAATATAAAGAAAATAAAATGAATTAAAAATTATTCAAAATTTTCTCATAAGTTAAAATTAATTTATGTATATTAACTTTTCAAAAATTATCTCATCTAACTTCTTTATAAGCACCAATAATCTCAGCGGAGCTCAACATTTTTTACTTTTAGAAATCTTATTAATGACAGATACAATTAAAAAGTTCCCGTAGACTAAAAGCTAATCCAAATAGGACATATGTCATGAAATGCATAAACAGATTCAATAACCTGCATTCTTTTCCATTTGAATGAATACACAGATCTCGCCCTTCATTTTCTTGCCAAATACATGAGAAACGTGAATAAAGATTTGAACCATTATCTTTTCTTCAAAACGTTATCCTATTATGAGAATAAAGTATAATCTTTCTTGTGTAGAACTCACCATTTAATAATGCAGGGATCAACCGTTTTTTAACACAAATACAAGTATAATTTTATAACATGATGTCCTTTTTGTAAGAAAATTATCCAAATTTAAAAAATTATGATATCTGCACAAATTTTGTTGTGGGTATAGTCAATTTTTTCTTGCAGTACCTGGGCTAGAGTACTTGAGGCTGCCTTTGATCAAATGATAACACTAGTACATTATAAAGAGCGGGTATATAGATGACAAAAAAAAAAAAAAAACAAGTATGACCAGAAATGAAGAGATTACTCTCTGGACAAAGAGAGACATCACTCAAATAGGATAAACAATAAACAAAAATTAAGTACTAATAGATAACTTAAATAACATCAAACAATAATCGTGGGCACATCCCTTCAGTTGTCGAATCTTAAATAGTGGAACAGAAGTTGCAGAAGTTACATTATGTGCAGAAAAAAACAAATCAGCACTATATTTTCTGTTATCACTAAAAAAAAATTCACAATTTGTCAGAACAAAATTGAACCAAATTCAACTCAAAAGTGAAAATCGTATTCCTTTAGGAGCAAGCTTACAGGGATTGACAAGCTGTTATCAACAAACTGCCATGGAATTCCTTAAGAGTATACAAAAGAAGCCATTCTTACCTGCAATTTTCTTACATATTCTTCTTGGAACCTGAATGTGACAATTTCCTGTCCAAGGATTGTAGTTGGTTGCGGAGGTTCTGGTTTTCCTCAAGTAAGCGATCATACTCAAGAAGGAACCCCTCAGATTGTTTTCTCAGAGCAGCTATATTGGCTTCAGCACCATCTACGTCTTTTGTTTTTGACTGTAGTTCAGATTCAAGGCGGCTAAGTTCAGCTCTCAATCTGGCTCTTTCTTCCTCCACAGACTTAATTTCTTCTGAATTTGCAACTTTCCCATCTTCAGTCCCTCTGGTTTGTTTCTTCACAGCTTCCATGCCTTTTCTTCGAATCCGCAGTTCTCTTATGTAATGATGTAGTCTGTCTATCATAAGTGCAAGGAAAAGGACAGCAACTGCAAATAATTGACCAAATATTAATGATGCCCAGCTTCCTTAGGAAGTATCTTCATATTTCAGAGCATTAGACAGAAAATAGGTCCAGAAACTCAAAACAGTATCATTTGGGTTGGATTAGAGCTTGAATGTCACTTTAATCATGTTTTTAAGATGTGACCAGTGTTATGATAAATCAATGACATAAAATTTGTTGAGATGACAGCTAACTAAGTAAGTTTATGTTAAACATGATATACTTCACTTGGGGAACTTCAAGGAGCTGCTTGAGCAGGAACTAGTTGTCTCCAGAAATTTTGTATTGTAAAAGAACACATCATTATTGTTACAATTTTGGCTATAGAAGAGGATTACGAGAAGTGGGAAAACCACTATAGAAGAAACCACTACGGTGAAGCACTGTGAAACAAATAAGATGCCTTGGCTTCATTTACATGCTTGCAGCCGACTTGGATTTCCTTTAGTCAACAAATCAAAACTGTTGGATGAAGATAAGATGGCTTGAATCTTGAATCCATATTTTAAGCCTAATTTACTGAGATAAACTATGAGTTGTCTGATCATCACCCAATGGTTCCGATTGTTGACTGTGTGAATGTTTGAAAAATCTGACTGCAGAAAATCTAAATCTACCGCTGTTCTTTTGCCTTCTTTCAGGGGTTAAATATTGATTCTACTGAGCACAGGGCAAAGTAAAAATAATGTGTTCCTTGTCCAGCAATAAAAAATAATGAAGGAATAAAAAGTAATGTCTCTATGGTTGTCACCACAATGCCTCATGAAAGGAGTCAGTATAAAGCAATTGGTCCAAAAAAAACAAAGATTTCCATATAGTGCCGGCAGACACCTTATGTCCTTTGCTAACATGGCCCAGACAATCAAGACCAAACAAGCTCCCACTTATAGTCATTGCAATCCCGAGCTACAAAATTTAACATAATAACATCATAGGAAATGACACAAGCCACACAACTAAAAGCCTTCTGCTTGTGAGGAAAAAAAGAAAAATCAACATTGAAAACCATACACATGTGAATTGTTCCAAATCTTACATTACTCAAATTGTTCCAACATTTAAACAAGGGAAGAAATCAATCAGCATCAAATAGCAACGTATACATTCCATATCCCAAAAGGACTTAACAAATTAAATTACAATCCTAATGCAAGGAATGAATTGAGATTTGATTAACTTGCACACGCATGAATCAGATCAGGAATTCAGAAAACAAATCAATTCATAGAAAGGGGAACAGAAATACATACCCATGAGCGTTGCTTCGAGGAGGTGCTTGGCCATAAGAACCTGATCGGTGGGGTTAACAACAGCACCCTCTTGGATCCCACGCTTCTGAATCTTCAACATGCTATACACACTCGACAACAACACCACGAGAACGGTCCCTGCAACGGTCTTCACCATCAAGGGTCCACGACCTCGCTTCAACCGATCCAAGCCCATTATCACGAGCTTCCTCAAAGGGGTCTTGAACAGCAGCAACGCTATCATCGAAGCCTCCGAAAATATCACCGTGAACAGAAGCTGAATCATCTTCCTCCGCAATTCAGATCCCCACAAATTCACAATGGGATCAGAGAAATTAACAATTCTATGGGCCCAGTTAGAGGTTGTGCGTCACTGTCATCAATCTTAAATCACAGGAGATTGGACAATCACAAAAAATTAAAAATTAAAAAAAGTGTGACAGAGAGAAGAGAAGTGAGACCCACGACAATTGAATTTCAAGGCACGGACAAATTTTGGGCTTCCAAGTTACAACGGGATGGTTTGGTTGTGTTTAAATGAGAACGAAAGAAAATAATTTTTTAAACGATTTGTGTGGGTTTATACTTTTTTTTTTAATTGTGTTTTTATTCAAATATCTTTTTCTTAATTTTTTTGAATTTTAGTTTTTCTTTCATACAACCAGATTACCCCTAAAAAAGATTTTGTGTTTTCTTAATAAATCCTCGTACTTTCTATTTTTGTCGCCTAGGCTTTCGATTTTTCTGATTTTGCGTCTCATGCATTGTATTATCGTTTATTCATGTTTAGTACATGTTAGTTTGGAAACGTTAGTCTGAATCAAGAGTATATTGTAAACTTTTTTAAGGTAATCAAAATTATATTGTAAACTTAAGTTTGATAAAAATAAGTTTACTATAACATAATTTATGTTTAAATATTTTTTTGTGTAAAAATATGTTGATAAAATAAAATTTATTTGGATAATATAATTTTATTTTATGTTTCTATTGTAATTATACATATCAAAAGTAATTTTATTACTTTGAAAGCAACAATTTATTGCTTCTATTCTAAATCCGAGTTTGTTCCAAACTGAGTTAAAAAATTATTTTTCAGATAAATCAAACATAACACCAAACTAAATTTGGAGGTCCAAAAGTATGTTTAAAGTATCCAAATGAATCATTAATTTGGACGGGGGAGTTTAACTTTTTTTTTTTTAAAGAAAGGGTAAGTTTTTACTTTTACAAAGCTCAATAAAATTTAGGTTAAACTATTCCTTTTAAATCTCTAAATTATTTCATCAAATCCTTTAATTAGGTCTTTAAATTTATTTATTTGTTATTTTTATTGGTCAATATTAATTGTTAATTTATTAATTTTTTTTTGTTAATAAGAAGAATTTGAACCCTCCACATCTCTCAGGTCCTTCTTTCCTTCAACCACCGATGTTAGTTTTTATTTGTTATTATTTTCTTCTAATTAATTATGTATTTAAATTTATAATTTATAATTGAATCATTCCATCTAATTGTTATTACGAAAAGTTAAACCACACTAATTTCTCTCTAACCTTTCTCCAAATTATCATTATTGTCATCTCTACAAATTTGTATTAGGTATTCTCACCTCTCTCCAAGCTATTATTCTCATTTCTACCGGTTTTGATCCCAATATTCTTCGAATAGTATTTTCATCTCTTTAGGTCCACACAACCTATATTCTTTCACACTTTACTACAAACTCACATAACTAACTCATATACTTAATTTTCATAACAATAATTAGACAAAAGAATCTAATTAAAAAATATATGCAAGTTTAAGATCCAATTAAAAATTAATAATTCAATGATTTAATTAAAAATTATTAAATAATTGAGGCACTTATAGAGTAATTTAACCTAAAATTTAATTACCTTTAAGTTTAAATCATTGACCATACACATTATCTCCCTAATATATAGTTCAATGATTTTCTATACTCTTTTATGTACTTAGTCTTTAAACTTGTGATTTAAATTTGTTTCTCGTTACTTTTAATTTTTGTTATGTTGGATGATGAGTAGCCTACACAAAATTGAATTGAGAACTGAATAGCTAGCATGAAATTTCTTAAGAATTAAAATGTTGTTTTACTTTATGCATGGAGTTTGAGAATTACAACATAATTTCTCTCATTTTCTAAAGAAAAGTAGAAAAGTAGCAGGAACATAATTTGACAAGATTCCACCTCAGATGGGACAGTTACACATAATCGTTAAGAAATAATAGGCATATGACTGTGAAGGTAGACAGAGACACCCAAAGATGAGGTATGATTCATTTGATATAATCTTTACTTATTACCTAAAACATTAGAGTACTTTTTTATAAGTAATTACCCTCTTTCTCATAGCTTCTGCGAGACGCAACCTTGTTATGTGTTAACATTATATAGATCCTATTTCATTCACTTTTAATTTTTCTCTAACAAAAGGCATAATCTTTTCAATTGCTATGGTCTAATGTTGATCACCTTTAATTTTGAATGCTGTTGATATATGATCGATTTGGATTTACTGGGCCACACCAAAGTTGGTTTTACAGCTCATGAATGTTAGGGGCTTACTATATCTCATGTCAAAAGCCATCTTCAGGTACTCTTTTCTCCATAGCCACGAATGAAGTTATGAAGGAGAAAAAGGCGTTATCAGTTCACTTCTTGTTTTCTCTTTCTTTCTTTAATTCCCTTATTTTAAAATAATGAAACAAAATATGTTCATAAAGAATGCAAGTCCTTCATAATTCATTGTTAGTCTTAAAGTTTCAGATTCAACCATTCTGTTAATTTTAATTAATCAACTTGTAATACAATAACATCTACAATTTGAAAAAAAGAAGTTATGTTAAATAATCCAGAGTTGGATTATCTAAAGCGTGGGAATTTCCACGCAGTCCGAATCTGAAGTTTAATCTTTATACAAATTCTCCTTTGTCGCCATGCTCATTGGATAGAGTGGCAAAGATGCACCAAATCAAAAGAAATAGATTCCCAAGAATAAGGAATGGAAACAGCACTCAATCACGTGGGTCTTGTTGGTTTTAATTCATTCTTATTTTGCACTTGTTTTCAGTATTCTGGAGGCAATACAAAAGCCAATGTAGATGGCTAACACAAAAGCTAATTAGCTGTGGATCTAAGCTAACAACTAGTTGAAGAATAATAGGAGCAAAGCTAAACTCTACAAATCACATTTACCAAAAAAATCATGATAGTAAGTACACATAGTAATAATATTATACTTAATACCAGCTAACAATGTATTCATAAGCATTCTCTTGTTATGAGAATATTTACAAAACAAAGCTTAATAGTTCCAGTATACATGGTAATAACACTATCTAGAAAAGTTTGCTAGCAAACTCTTCACAATCATTCTCTTTATATGAGGATGAAATTGAAGCAGTAAATTGCCTGAGTTCTGAGAGACTCCTACTTAGCTGTAAAGCAACTTTGATTTCAAACAATTCCCCATTTTCTCTTTTATGAGGATCTTGTTCATTTATATTTAGCTCTATGCTCTCTTCCATGAGCTTAAAGAAGCCAGTGGTTGTCCTATACATCTCAAACGCCATCCCTACTTGGCCCCCATGCTCTAATGTGTTAACAACACTTGCCGAAGCTCCTCCAATAACCCCAAGCATAGCAGGCCAAGATGCATTCACAGAACCCAAAAAAACTGATCCTAAAGCTGCAAGGCCGGTGAGCAGTGGACCAGAAACTGCCAATACCTTGTTGAAGTTCAAAACTCCTTTAGCCAACCTCAAGTAGTCTTCCATGTCCTTCTTTCTCAAAACCATCACAACCTTTTTCATCTCATCTTCCAAACTTGCATCCCATCCATTCTTCCCTTTCAAATTCCCAATCCCACCAAACTCTTCTTTTCTCACACACCTTTGCTTCTGTCTAGGCCACCACACTGCTGGCTCCACAGTTTGAGGGAATTTTTCAAGCATTGAGCCCAATAGAGGAAGAGGGTAAGCCCTGTCCAATGCCAAGACTTTCTCCATTGCTTCATTAACATAATTTTCACTAGGATTCCCAACAGAAAGCCTTGTTCTGAGTTCTCCATGAAGCTGCTTGAACAACCTAGCAGCATTTCTCTGCTCCTCTACAAGCTGTGATGGCTGGATTTTGTTCATGACCACAAGTAACCCTGTGGCTGCCATGTAAAGAATTGTGGAGGACACCTTCAAGGCCACAATAGGTGCTCCACTTGAACCAACAGCTGCAAGGCCAACCATGGTTGCAGCAGAGAGAGTGATCATATTAACAGATGTCGTTAGCAGGCAGTTCCAGTTGTCGCGCTGTGCTCCGATATTCTTGTGCATCTCCATTCTTTCTGCTACAATCTCCATAATCAAATGAAGCTTAACAGCCTCAATGGAATTTGGTGTGCTTGTTCTAGGTGCTGTGGAACTGTTAGTGCTGATATTGGAGTAGCAAGGATTCTCTTTTGCATGAGTTGTGCTGGTGGCTGAAATGTAGTTATTTAGATAATTCAATTCTGCCACCAAGTCTTTGTTGGGAGGCCTTGGAGTGGAGATTTTGGTTACCTTAATCTTCGGCACATTGATTGTGGCAGCTATTCTTCTTGAACTGCAATATGAGAAAGAAGAAAATTTGCTTGAAACCATAGTGGTTCCCATGTGCTCTAGCTGTTTTTTTTATGAAGGCCTTAACTAGTAATGGTTAGGGTGTATTTGATTGAATTCTGCCACTTTCTCTTATAGCACATTCATATATATAAGCAGGTGGAATGTGATTGAGAAATTTCCCCACACGGCTGAATAAGTTGCGAGCATTGAAATCTATGTTTGTCCTTTCATTTTGGCTACATCTGCTCCGGGTTCTCCCTCCTATGCTGACTTTCAACAGAAATAACGAGTAAAACCTGCAAGGCTGTAATACCAACAAAAAAAATTGTTAAATAACATAAAACATGACCTGAAGAAGACTTTAATTAATGATGACTTTGCAAAAAAAAAAATGAACTTCTTGTTGAATGTTTTAACCTGCCTTTTTGACAACCAACGACCTTAGTATGATATTAATATCTGCAATAATAAAGCGTACATATACCTCCACAAGAAACTAAGTCACATGGCTGTGTTTAATATTTTAGTACGTGGCCATGCATTTATTTGATTAAAATTTGACAGAGTTTAATAAAGTACTATAACTGGAAGTCCTTTTTTTCCCTTACATTTATTGCATTCTTTCACGTGGGTTGAGTAAAATTGTTTTTCCATGATTGATACTGTAGGGTGCCGCGGTTGTTCACAAGATAACTTTGAAATTAATGCTACATATTTGTCAAGTATAACTCAATGGTCAGATGCTCCATTTTCTGACCAGTTCCTCACATAATACCTACGCATTGTGATTTTAACTTTTGAGCAACCTCGGTTAAAAAAAAAAGAAGCAAAGATTTCTCTCGTTCACACATCCATCACCTTTTCCCAAGTTGAATACTATACCTCAATTTTCATAGCAAGTATTTGACTATTTATGTTTGTTATAAGGCAAATTTTTCGCACCTAGACGGTTTTGGTACTTTGATTACGTGTCCATATATCAGACGAACACACCATTTACTAATGACCCATCATCTATTTGTTATGAAGTTTTTAATTTTGCTATTTAGTGTCCATGGTTATTTAATTAAAATATATAGTAGATAAAATTAAAATATTTTGAACCTAAATAGACATATCAGAACCCTAAATTTCTCAAATAGAACACCTAGACGCAACAATACCTCTATTTCCAGAATCAACAGCCACGAAAATGACAGCAACGGGAAACATATTCGATGGAAGAAAGAAGGTCGTAGACAGAAAAACAATCAGAACAAACCCCTAGTCCGTGTTTGGATGGAATAATTTAGCAGGAGAATTCATTTTTTTAAAAAAATTAAAATAATTCATGATAAAATAGCTTGTTTGGATAGAGTATTTGAAAGGAGATTTAATTTCTGGTATTTTTATGAATCATTTTGATTGATTAAAATAGTGAGATTTCAAATTTTCTCAAAAGATATAGAATTTGAAATTCTTTTTTTTGGACATACTCACTCTAATTCACGTTCTTGCTCATGACTCTTTTTCGCTCAACACTCATAACTACGAATGACCAAAGTTTTTACGGTCGATATCGACATAAGTTGTTTTTCACTGACGTTGGCCGAGGTTTTTTCGGTCAGAATTTTTTTGTATGATATCAACCAAAGCTATTTTTTGCCGATATCAACTAAGATTTTTTTTAGATGATGTTGATTAGGGTTATTTTCTCACTGATGTCACTCATGGAAAATTTTTCCTAATGTCGACCAAGGATTTTTTTGGTCGTTGTCATCCGGATTTTTTCAGTTGATGTTGACCAATGATTTTTTTGTCAAAGTTGGCTAGATTTTTTCTACTGACATCGATCATGACTAATTTTTTAGTAAACACCTGTTAGGGTTTTTCAGCTGACGTCAGCTAGATTTTTCCAGCCAACATCAGCCAAAGTTATTTTTAGCCAATATCGATTAAGGTTATTTTTTAGCCTATGTTAACTAGGGTGTTTTGGCTGATGTCAACTGGATTTTCTTAGCCGACGTCGGTTAGGATTTTTTTGCTGATATCGACTAGGGTTTTCTGGATGACATCAGCTAGGGCTATTTCTTAACCACATTAGCTAGGATTTTTGGTTGATGTTGACTAGGGTTTTTTCTGCTAACACTAGCTAGATATTTTTGACCAACATCGGACATGACTATTTTTAGTCGACATCGACTAGGTTCTTACAGTCAACATCCATCAGAGTTTTTTCGGTCGACATTGGTCAGAGCTATTTTTTAGCCAACATCAGTCAAAGCTATTTTATATCCGATGTTGGGTAGGGTTTTTTGTCCAACATTGGTCAGGGCTATTTTTTTAGCCAACTTTGACTAAGGATTTTTTTGCCAATGTTGACTAATGATGTTTTTCAGTCGACATCGGGTAGGTTTTATTGGTTGGCATTGACCAAGCTATTTTTTAGTCGATATTGGGTAGATTTTTTTGTCAACGCCTGCTAGGATTTTTTAGGCCGACGTTGGCTAAAAATAGCTTTGGTCAATGTCGTTCGAAAAGACCCTAGCTGGTGTCGACGAAAAAAACCTAGTCGACGTTGGTAAAAAAAATCTAATCAATATCGACTGAAAAATAAAC
The DNA here is from genome assembly GCF_000004515.6 of Glycine max. NCBI lineage: Eukaryota > Viridiplantae > Streptophyta > Magnoliopsida > Fabales > Fabaceae > Glycine > Glycine max. Next base: position 8,589,577 of record NC_038251.2, on the reverse strand, counting down.
TCAACCAACGTTAGCCAAAAAATAGTTCCGACTGACGTCAGCTGACAAATATTCCCAACATACTTTGACAAAAAAAATCCTATTTGATGTCGACTGAAAAATAGTCTTGATTGATGTCAGTTTAAAAATATCACTATTTGTGATCAGATAAAATAATCCTAGTTAAAATTATCAATATTTTATATTTATAAATTATTAAAAATTGAATTTTTTTTAATTAATATTTCAAAATTAGATTGTGTTTATTTTCTACAAAATTTAATATTAAAATTTTATCTATTTAAAATATAAAATTGAAATTTTGCATATGGAGGAAATTGAATTGCCCTATCCAAACAAAGAATTTAAAATGGAAGAAATTTGAATTGATTTATCCAAACAAAACATTTGAAAAATGAAAGAAATTAAAATCAAAGAAATTCAAATTCTAGACATTTCAAATTCTTTAAAATTTTGAAATTTCTAATCCAAACACAAGGTAGGGATAACAAGGAGCGTCGTTGAGGGCCGAGTTAGAATATATGGTTAAGAGGAAAGATGAATGACTCATTTGCTTTTAATATTTTATACTACAATTAATAAATAAAAAAAATTAATTAGTTACAACAAGGAGGGACTAAACCAAATTATAAACTTTTCTTAATTGTCCACGTCACTGAGGGTACCAAAATCCTTCATAATATAAAGATTCCGAAGAGTTGGTCTTGTTATAATTTCATATATTGCCATAAACCAATAACATATAAAAATAGTTACTATATTACATTTTAAGAATAAAATCATTAAAACATGTATAGTGTGATTTGCAATCAAATTTTGGTTGTTACATTGAAATTCACATGATGAAAATATTTAATTGTTGAAACTATTTCCCATCAATTAAACTTTGACGATAATGAAAATGAGAGCATGGATATTATATTTAATATAATCACACCATGTCTTCACCAAAAAAGAAATCATATCATGTCATACTCTTTCTATTTTCTAAATTTTTTTGTTGAAATTATTGTGTAAAAAATTTATAAGCATATATACCTAACGCGAAGAGTTGTCTCAACTTTCACGTGACTTGAAACAGAGCACGTGCCACAGCTTCCTCTGAGGATTCAACAACACAGATTTTGACAATACAGGTATACAAATACAACCTCATTGGGATTTTTGACTCGCGCGATGCTTCAATCCCTTCATACCCTTTCTCATAAAAGTGCATAAAATCCTAACGATACAATAATCTATTTATTAGTATATTAGTATGTTTCTCAAATTGTGATGTTCTGTTTATATGAACCTTTAACATTATGAATGGTTAAAAATTGAGAAATTATTACTTCAGAATAGTTGTTATGGCGCATCAATTATAACCATCTAGTTGCTTTTGTTCAACCATAGATCAGCTGCATCAAATGACGGCAATGATCCCGGAAGAAATGAATTTCCTCTCCCTTGACAAAATTGCCAAGAAAACTTATTAATGCTTAGTTATTACTTTGTCTCCAATATTCACTTGACATTCACATATGAGGATTAAGTGTGTACTTGATTTCACATTGAATTCTCTTGAATCTCGTTAAAATACCAATTAATGTGAATTTAGTTAAATTTTTTCGTGCTTGGTTCTACATTGTGAAATGGTTTCTAAATTCATAATTGATTTTAAGTTAAAGCATTTTCAAATAGCTTTTGCATTGAATAAAATTTTTGTACTGAATTTTACTACTAACTTATTTTTATAATAAAACATCTAAAACATAAATACATTTCTTCAAAATCAATTTTATCACCGTTTGTTTAAACACCCATTAACATTCGCAAACTTGTATATTCCGAGCACCGCAAATTAACCATGTCTAAATAATCAGACAAACTAAAAGATCTTGCCAAGACATTAACATGAACAGCAGATCTTATTTTGATTAGTTTAAACTAATGCAAACTACACTGGAAAGAGTAACAGTTTCCTAGCAAGCAGGAGCATATACAGTAATCTTCTTTGCTTCAGGCTTTAATCAATGCCATAGATCGTGCTCGAAGGTTCAAGAATACTCCCCTGAAATAAAATACACTCAATGAATGATCTCAATTTAGTTGTTGTTTACCAAAGGGAATGATCATTAACAAGTCAAGGAAAGTAGAGGGAAAGGCAAACAAAAAACACGTACCAGAAAAATGCTACTAAGCTTTGGAAAACAACACGGAAATGAAGAGGCATGAATTTGTGATTTATCCACCCCACAACAGGCCAGACCTGCAGTTCAATTCATTGGGGGTTCTAAAGTCAAAAACAAAAAATTGGTCTTCCAGTAAATTCTGTTATTTTCTACATTTGTAATAGAATATTACCGTCCATGATGTATACTGCACTGATGGATAATCCTTCTTAACTTTAGCTTTCACATTCACCCAAGGTTGGCCTGAAATCCACTTTTTCATCATAAACACACAAGTACACAACTCACCAACCAAGCATGCCATTTACACATCATTTTTAGGATAACTCATTTTTTTTATTTTATAAGTAAACAAATAGTTGGCCAGGAATGTCAGAGTTGGGGACCCTATTTTTGACACTGATGAGAATTATTCTATTTGTCCACATTTTCCACCTGTATCTTACTTGGAGTATTTCCATGCTTCTTCAATGTAAATAAAAAAGTTAGATGTTGAAAAATGACTAACCTTCAACAACTAATCCGTAGTAAATCATGAAAAGCAAATTGTTCCAAGGATTAGATGTCAACTGTTCAATCAGAACCTGAAAAAGAATAATCAAAGAAAAAAGAATTGTTACAAAAGGATAAGTTATATACATCATCTTTTCTCTCATTTGTATTGAGAGAGGTGGTATGTAAAAAAAAAAAAAATACTCATTTAATTATAAACAAATTGTTGTAAATAATGTTTGGAATGATATTAGTTTTAACTGTTTAAGGATTCAATTCATGAATAGCAGCATTTTGAGTGCAATATAACACAACTTACACAAGTACAAACTTGTAAACCCTGCCACTTTTGATAGGATTTGTAAATTATTTCATTTCCCCTAAATTCTTTACAGTTAAGGATTCAAAGTGCTTTCAACACTACTGCATAAATTAGCTGATATTTCAAGCTGCAAAAACTGTAAGAATAGAAGATTGATGACACAGGTGCCAACCGCAATGCCTGAATCCAGGCGTGATAGATATAGTTAGAACAGAAGGTTTTGCAGTCTTACCTTCTTGGCCACAGTTTTTGAATCTCTCTTTCCTTTGAAAATTTTATCCAGTATTAAATGAAAAAAGTGTCCAAAGGGTCCAAGATAAGCAGCTCCGAAAATCTGCATGAAATAAACGATTTGCATGACTCCTAATGCATAAATATAAAAACAAAAAGCGCAAGCCACACATAACTGTATTAGTTAAAACATAAATGATTATGCAAGCAACGTAGTTCCATCAGAATGAGCAGCGACATGTTGATTTTTTTTTTTAAGTGAAACCCAAAAAAACAACCATTTCATCTTTTTTAAAATCAGCTTTTGACAATAGAGTTCCAATTTCCTATCACCCCAAACCCCCAAAAGTCCAGCCTGAATAGTCTGGCACTCTCTCTTCCACACAAATATTAGAAGAATTAAATACACTCATCTTTGAGATGCTTAAACTACATCATCTTCCCCTTCATTTTAAAAATTACACTCCCATTTCCAGATAGATCAATTTGCACACATTTTAGTTTATTTTTTAATGTAAATGAGACTATCAGCTATGAGAAAACCTTGTAATAAGAGTATTCTTCTTTTCTTTGACCAGATTGCCATCAATTTGCAGACTTAACAGAATCCATGATGTTTTGATTTGAACACTAGTCCAGTAAACTTTGAAATTTCAACTCAGAATCCTCATTTCATCTTTTTTAAAGTCCCATAGTTTTTAGCAGAAATTCAAACCTAATTATTCAAACCAATAATGCTCAGAGCCATGAAAAAATACAGAAAATAGACCCCTAAGATACAGCACATATTAATCTATCAAGGGAGGGCAATTTGAGCATTACTCAAGTGGACTATAATATACTCGTATTAGAAATTTTGGTTATTACACTAGTTGTATGACAAGAGTAAAAAAAAACAAAAAGGAAAAGACGCTGACCACTTTGAAAAGAAGACGTTTGAGTTGAAGTTTCTGTATCCCAGTAAGTTTCTGAGACACAACATCGCTGATCGCTGATAGTACCCCTGCAGTGATTACCTAATTTAATCCCCAATGAATCGGTCAACGAAAATAGATGCAAAAGAAAAATGAAAAAAACAAGAAAATAATTGAAATTGAAAAGTGTGATGGATGCAGAAAAAGTAGAACCTTGGTTCTCAAAGGGTGTTGCTGGAGCTGTTTGACGTAATTGTTGAGTCCCTTCTTTGCCAAAGAACCCATCTTGCTCACACTCACTCACACCCTTTGACTCAATAACAGAACAGGTAACTGCGCCTGGGACTGCAATTCGTGTCTCGTGTGCATTATTAAACTATTCATTTATGGTTGTTGTCCCAAAAATATCTTCACAAAGTGTGAGGAGCCGATATTAACCCACGTGGTTGTTACTACGGACTAATAGTACTATTTGATAATATATATTAATAGTTTAATTATATTAAAGAAATTATAAATGATATTAATCAAGTTAACATTTGAATGAAATATGAGATTGACATATTATATATGGTATGTCATATATGGTTAGCACAAAAATAAGTCTGAATTACAAATGATATAAGTAATGGTTTGTATGTTTGACAAAGATAAAGTGGATAGACGTGCATTGCTACTTCTTCAAAAAGTGAATATGTTGGAACTTGTAAAAATGCTAACAAAGTTAAAAATGTAGTACATTATAATTTGTTGAAATGGAATGACTCAAATTTTTATATTTGTCAACCCTTAGATCTTGTTGATGATTTCTCACATAGTTTAACCTTTGGGATTCAATCATGGTGTAGCCATGTACTACAAATTGTTGGAACAATCTCCTTGATCTTAGAATAGTTTGAGCCTCATTAGGTCTTGATTGCATTCGATACGCAAAATGTTCTCTGATTGTTACTTTTTTCCTCTTTGCAGCATGACTGCGAAAGTTAGCCTTATGCAATATGCCTTTCTGTATCCATCTTCGCCTTTAGGAAATAGCAATGGATATTGCAAGGGTAAGTAAGAAGGGTGTAGTTCATCAATTCTTTTTAACCGCCTACTTTGTTTCTCTACTATGATATCTCTATTTTCTCCTGTTTGTTGATTACCAACTATAAGAGCAGCCACTTCAACAACCTTAGGCAAGTTGTATAGTCTACCATCAGTTTGTCTGTCACATATAAGTTTCAATTTTAAATCACAAACTTAGGAGTCACGAAATTTATCCCTTGCCATTCTAAAGGTTTGAGCATATCTATTTTCATGGTCAAGCATTTGTTTCAGCTTCATAACAATCTCTTCCTCCATTGAATCTTTGTTACTACAAAGGAAATAACCAAAAATGTATTTATTATAATAGTTGTAGTCACTATAATATGCCTAGATAAAATTATAGAAAAAACCTGTAAAAATTGAACATACCTAAAATCAAATATGAAGAGCAGTAGTCACTATATTTGTATTTTACTTTGAATATGAATGTATTATGCCTCACATATATTAAGAAAATTATTTGTATTTTACTTTGAATATGAATGTATTATGCCTCACATATACTAAGAAAATTAGAGCTATGTTGTGTTGACTTAAGGATTATGAGCAAGTCTATTTTGCACTTCATTCTCTATGTCATAAATGTAGAGTCATGTAAATTTTGGTGAATTTTGTGGCATTGGTAGGAGGCTTCCAATCAAATGGTGATTTTGACCTTATATTCAAAATGATGGAGGTCCCCTTCCTCTATTTAATGTTCTGTCAATCTTTGTTCCAAGGGATGTAAATGCAAACATCAAGTTATATAATCGAATATGAGTTTGGAAATTTTTGCTCTGTCTTGAATTGCCAAACAAAAGTTCTTTCAGAATATCAGGAGGTTCTTTAAGAATTGGCAATTGTATTTTGTCATCACCACAACAAAGACTAAACCTAGGATTTAGACTCTTCTTATCTTTGCTTATCCTTTCATCATACCACATTTGTGCTCCACATTCTTGACATGTCCAAATAGGGTCTCCAATGTCATGGTAACCTATTAAAAATTGATAATTCAAAGGTTATACGCAATCAAGTAGTGCATTTAAATCTCCAATAGCATGAAGTTATTAATTTACTTGCATTAATATGTCTGGTTTCATCATCACTACAGCTTTCTTCGTCTGTCATTAACAGACTATTAAAATGAAATTCTAAATACAAAAAATTTCAGTTAGTTATAATAGTATGATCAATAGGACATTAACTGAGAGTTGCAACATTACTGTGATGAGTACACAATCCAACTAATTTACCTGCATCTTCATGGGACAAATTCGTAGTTTGATCATGAAAATCTTCATGAGAAATCATAGATTCATTATGCAATGTACATCTTGCAGTAGATAATGGATGTGAGTGATTAGCTTGATGATTCTAGGTTGACATGATGAAGAGGATGCAATTGAAGTAGGATCTATATTCACCTTTTTATTGCTTGTTACATTTTCTTTTCCAAACTTGTTCATGAGATTCATTCTAAGAAATTTTATTTGGCTCTTGATGAAAGTATGCCTTTAAACTCGGCCCAAACAAGCCCACTAACAAAGCAACTTCACTCATGTGTTAGTTTTTTCTAAACCCACCCTATGTTTCAAATTTTTTTTAACTCACTATTCACTCCATTTTGTCATTTTTGAATTCTTCACTGAGGCCAACAACCATTTCCCCTTTTCCTTTTTGGCCACTTGAAGTCAAGGTCTACCTCCATACCCAACTTTGAGAATAAGGTTGATTTTCGATGGGGATAGTATTGTTAAGAATATTATTATGTGGTCAATAGAGTTGTGCACTTAGGTCCACTATTTGTCTTTTAACAATAATAGATAAATATGGATAATAGTGTAGGGAGATTCTAGAATGAGTTTATTATAAGTCTGGTGGAGGAGATTGTGAGTATCTCTATTATATATATATATATATATATATATGTATATATATATATTATGTAATCACCAAGGATATGAATTAGGAATAATGGTAGAATAGTTTTTCCTTACCTAACACACTCTCTCTCCTCTTTTCTATGTTTAAATACAAAATTTTAAAAAAGAAAAAAATTGTTTATTTTATCAAAACATGAAATAAGGAAATTTGATTACTATACCTAAACACAAATATTGAAAAAGAGGAAATTTGATGATTTTATCCAAACAAATAAAAAATAAAAATGAAGCAATTAAAATTTTAAATTTTTTAGAATTCTCAAGTACTCCATGCAAACGCATGCTTGATATTCATAACGTATATAAAATAAAATTAGACCAAAAAATTTCAATTGGTTTTTTTTTAAACCTCTTTAGTCTTTTAATTACTATGTGCAACATACAAAATACATATTTTTTTTCCAACATGGTAGCACCCAGATGTGAGGTTATGTCATCCCGTTGAATATTTACTTTGAAAAATATAATGATTCTTGAACACTTCTATAGATGCTTACACTTTGAGAAAAATAATAAAAAAAAAGATTAGAGATTAATTTGATTGGTGATGTAACGTGATAAAAAGAAAGTGATAAAGAGAAATTAGAAGTGAGATGACTTATTTGAAATTTGTGAGTTTCCAGATAATATATCTTTACCCATTTACTTTAAGCCACAGAAGGAAGTTTTTTTTTTTTAAGAAAAAAAGGAAGCTATATATGTTGTTATGTGTTTGTTTTATCCTGAACAAATAAGTGTGACCGTTAGGAATAAAAATATAACGGTAAAGATACGAAGAGCTGAAAGTTGGCATAATATTGTTGACCATAGAAGAAGGTATGCTCAGTTCGTAAAAATGAAGTAAAAAATTTAAAAATGACTTAGAACTGAAGGTGGAAAGAAACAAGTTGACAATGGCCAGGGGTCCATCATTCAAAGGAGAGTATGACGCTCACAAACAAGTTATATTATTATCTTGTTATTTTGATTTTTAATGATAATATTATTATATATGGTTCAATTTAGTTCATGTATATAATGAAAATATTTTTTTTAAAAATTGAACCTTTTAATCTCACATAAGCAAATATCTCATTAAGCAATAAACATATCCACATTTCGGTTTAAACCAAAACCCTCAGCAGCAAACATACCCACATTTTGGATTTGGGTTGGATCGTTGAGTGAAGAATACGAAGCTGCTAGTAGCCATCGAACCAATGGTTGTCAAAGCAGAAGAAGGTGACAACGATATGAAGAAGAAAGAGGAGATCTTGAGTGTGGGGTATCCGGAGAAAATTGTTGCTCATTAAAAATTTTGTAATTTAATTCATGAATCCAAGAATGAATGACACGAGTCAAAATGTTTCCTTTCGATGCAGTGTTTCACTAATTGTCACTTCTTAGATGAACAATAAGAATAAGTACACTAACTATGTATGACATACAAAATTTTATTTGAGTGGGGACAACAACATGTTAAAATGTATTTCTCATAAAAATTAATTATTGAATACACTTTAAACGTCTAGACATTAAGAAAGATGAGAATTTTTTTAAAATAATATTTTAATTATACAGAGATGAAGTGGAAATATATAATAAAATTATCATTAAATATTAAAATAATGAGATAATAATTAACTTAATTACTATTAATTAAAAAATCAACTATATCAAAACCGCTCTGATTAACGGAAACAACCTATAAACTCTCTTGCATTTTGCAGCTCTCCATGTCCCTCGGCCGAGATTTGCCCTCCAATAAATCCTCCTCAAGAGATTTAGATTGTACTCATTCTAATTACCACACTCAATGATTATTTCAAGGCTAACTCAAGCTTTCACCATAATATGTTCAGAAAGAAGAAAAGTGTCCCACGATAATCTATAACGAATGAAAAAACATCAGGAAAACAGCATTTTAATTAATGCTGGTTTTCTTTTTAATTTGAATTATTCTATCATTTTGAAAAACTGATTCTTGAAAAGCATTTATGAATTTATTATTTTATTGACTTAAATATATTTTTAATTTATGTAAAATTAGTAAGTTTCAATTTTCGTCCTTATAAATTTTTTTCTTTGATTTTCATTCCTCAAAATATTAAAATTTTATTTTTATCCCTTCTATCATGTGACACTTGTTAATGACTTCTAGCGGAAGGTCAAGTGTCCATCCCAGGTAAAATTTGGTATTGTTTGGGGTAGAATGTTAACATATAATACCTTTACTTCTTATGCATAAAAAACATATAATATCTTTATAAAATATTTTAGATCCCTAAAATAAATTTTATTTATGTAATTTAGAATGAACTTTAGGACCAAAAATATCGATTTTAGATTTTTGAGGGATTAAAACTAATGAAAAATATTTTATAGGAATCATGCAAAATAAAAACTTGCTCATTTGATTGGGACTAAAATCAATAATTTAAAATTTTAGAGAGATGAAAAATAAAGGAAATTTTAATAAGGACTAAAATTAAAACAAGCTCATTTTATAGGGATTTTTTTGAAAGGAGCTAGTCTTATAGGGATTAAAAATATATTTTAGTTTATTTTATTTTTAAAATAAAATGTTTTCAAGAATAAAAAATGGTGTTACTATTTGATTTAAAGAAGGGGATGGAATTGTAAAGAAGGAGAGGAAAAATAATAGTCCTTTTGTTGTTTTATTAACAAGAAAAAGAAAGAAATTTTAAAAATTAACTTACTTTTATGGCCCACTTATAATTTTAGATTTCAATACTAAGCAGAAATATTTTAATTAATACACTTAAAATATTTTGAATTCTCTCTTCCAAATCCTTCAATATTTGAGAGGAGTAAAAATTAAATAAGGGGTGATTTTGCTTTTCCTCTATTCCACTCCTCAAAATTAAACCAAATAATAAAATTTCATAAAAATCATCCTTCTCCGTTCCTCTCCATATCTCTCCAACCAAAGCCTAGGTAATTAGTCTTTGTAGCTAGGTAACTATATTTTTATGATTTCCTTTTTATCTTTATTATTTTTTGTCCTATAAAAAGAAAAGAATGTTAATATATGTGAATATGATTTTTGTTTAGCTCTTTACATGTATATTTTATTTTCAGACAATCATGTTTTACAGCACTACTGTTGAACATTAAATGTTAATAATTCTCTAACTCGATATTTAAATCTTGGTTGGTTATATATGTTATGGGAGGACCAACCCCTTCTGCCCCCGTTGATGAACGTTAATATGCATATGATCCTTCCTTTAGAAATATAGGTAACTATTGAAAGGAAAATTCATAAATCATAACACCAGAAAGTGAAACGATATATCGGAACATAAAATATTTATTAGAATTTCCTCCAATTCATTCTGCTTCTCAGTTAACCGCTATACCATAAAAAATACAATGCTTTACACACACAAAAATTAAACAAAGTAATCAATATGTACCATAATAATACAAAAACATTTCATCATTTCAAATACTTCTCCAATATTTTTCATTTCTTTTTATCTCTCTTCTTAACACATAATAAATCCTATCATATTTATATTTTTTCTTCTTTTACTTCCTCTATCTATATGTTAAATAACACAATGAGTATCCATGTGACATTTTTCTATCTGCATATTGACACATTGGTTAATAATTTAAAAGAAAACTCTTGGTTTTTTTGCCATAAACTTATGTTCAACTTTCTTTGACATCATTCACAATTTTGTTTGATGGCATCTATTTGAGCTAGATGCCTTGGTGCTCAAGGGTTAATTAATTATATAAGTAGCTCTTAATGAACAAATTTTCTTGTAGTATAAGTCTATTATGTAAAATCCTTTGAATTAAAATCCTTTGAATTGTGTCTTTATTGGTCTCTGCGGCCCCTTTGGCACTTGATAAAATTGGCCAAGGAAAAAATAACTGAGTATAATTGTTCTTATCAAAATTTGGAGTTAATACACGTCAGGGTGGACGTGACCAAAGAGAATTCTTGAATTTCATACGTTGGCTTTGAGAGGTGTCTTTGTCAAAAGGACAAAAGGGAGAACCTGCAAAATAAAGGACTCCAACGATCAAATAAAAATGAGTTAGGAGAAATAAGAAAGTATATGCGTATAAGTGTCCGAGGTGCAAGCAAACATGAATGTGCTCAAGAGCTGAGTAGATGCGTGGAGGGTTTGATGGAACCTGATATTTATATGAGTGAAGCGTAGCTGCGGGTTTTTGTTTGTAGAAGTTGTTATAACTTTTACAGATAATTGTCAGCTTGTAGATAATAGTCGGGAACTTATAGATAATGCTAGAGATAAATTGTAGCTTATAAATAAAAGCTAGAAGATAATCGTACCTTGTAAATAATGTGTGGGCTGTTAGACGATTGCAAGTGCACCAATTAGTTTAAGTATAGTAATTAAAACGGTAAGACCGAGTATTGTATCCACAGGAAATTTCTTGTACTTCAATGATGCATATTCAATTTGTAAACAATGTTTAATTGCAATAAAGTTAAATGAAACAACTCATTCAAATCATCAAGTAGACTGTAACAAATTTTCTCAACTTAAGAACAAATGCTAAAAATAAATGCTGAGTTGTGAGATGAAACAAAGACTGAGGTGAATATGTCAGGGATTATTCTACTGAACTTTCTCTTGACGTGATTAATGAAGTTTTTTTCTATTTAACATTATTCTAATGTTCTTTGCATCGTCAAATTAACTCCAACTGCAATCTCTCACATGAAAGAGCCTGACCCTCCTAGTTTCATTCTTGATCCCTCAACAAAATCAGCCGCATTACGAATTAGATGCAATTTCTACTAGATTACTTCACACTATTCCTAGAAATGAAGGCTTCTAGCTGCTCTATCAAGTTCTAAGGACTAAAAGCATTTCCCAACACTTAAATCCTAACAAAGCATATAAATGAATGATGAAGCCACAAATATAAAAATTAACCACAAATAGAAGCAGAGAACACTAGCAAATAATATTAAATAGATAGTTAGAGTTTTTATATCAAGAATGCTCAATGGAAAAACTCCCTAACAATAAAGTGTTTAGCCCTCCATTAGCATGGAGAGCTCATTACAAGGCTAAAAACAAGATAGAAATGGAATGGTGAAGTAAAAGTATGAAGAAAGCAACTTCCTTTTTTTCCCTCAGCCTTGGTGTTGTGTTTTCTTCTCACCTATGCTGCATGTGTCCCTTGGTTTCCCTTTCTCTTCTAGCTTTAAAGACTTTTGAGTTTCTCAGATTACGAATGCGCGCTCAGCGAGCATGTCTCGCTGAGCAAGAGTTAGTGACTAAGCGCTTAACGAATGTAGACGCGCTAAGCGTGAGAAGCGACAAAGGCTTCGCTGAGCGAGCTGACTTTCTCGCTAAACAGATTAGCCTCGCTTAGCTAATCTGGCTTAGTGAGCAAGTTCTTCAGCAGCACTTCCAAATCTTCCTTTCTTAAACCTAAAAATTCAAATAATAACAATATCAATCATCAAAATGAAGCCTCCATTATGTAAAGCTCAAACAAAATCAATTATTTACAAATCTCACACAAAAAACAATAAAATTAGAGGCACATTACTACTTTTTATATACTTTATAATGCATTTTGTACTCTTGAATAGCAATTATCATGTGCTTATAGATAATAGATAAGATATTCGAATATATTCAAATATTAATAGGTTGGAGATAACCTATTAGTTGGAAAGTCCGACTTCTAAGAGCCGAATGTTTGCACTGCTATAATGGGACTATGAAGGATTAACATGTGTCTCTGAGTGTCATGTAGGACGTCACATTTTGTAAATTTTGATAAGTATAATAACTTTAAATGAATTTATCTTTTTCAACAATGAATAAATTGTTTTCTCTGAATAGAAAAATATTTGCTTACAGAGAATAAATTAATAAATATTTTTTACCCATGCATATATGAAATTTATAATACTTTTTTGCCCAGCGTGAGCTATTGCTGAGCATCTTCGTTAGTACAGTATTTTTCAAATAAATTCTGCTATACATTATTGACACATCAATGTAGAGTTGCCGTTGGCTCAACGCGCCCACTTCCCCTGTTACGTTGCCCTTGACTTTTATCAATGGTCAATCTCAAGCACAATTACGGGATATTATCTTGGTTCAAACTAAGCATGATAAACTGATAATTGTATTTGCAAAAGTACAATGTTACTTAAACACTTTTTCATTTTAAATATCTAATTAATATCTTTTAATTTTTTTCCTTATCAAATCATAAATGTTATAATATTTATATTTTTTCTCTCTCTTTGTCTAATAACATTTGAGGTCTTCTTTTAATTATCTTTTTTCTTTTCCTAAATTGGGATAAAAAACTTCCTGCTCCGTTTTGCTCCTGATATATGTAATGACGGCCAAGACAGCTAACATCGGCATAAAGATTAGCTTTTAACATTTATTTAGCAACTTTTGCTGTTGCCATTCATTAACATTTATTTTTTTATACAGTGCCTAAAACCAAATTTCACTCTAAAACTACTTTTCCTCGTTCGTCAAATCTTAATTTAATTTGTTCATAAAGTCCACACACGAGATCGATATTATTGTCTAACAAAAGTGCAACTTTTCAAAACTAATTGTGCGGGGAAATTTAAGACGTATTTGGTAAGGCCAAAGAAATTTCAAAGTTAAAGACTATCCAACAATAGCCAATGTATTGAAGAAAAAAAATAATGCAAAAATAACTGAAATGAAAAGGAGCAGTCATAGGATTTGTTGCATGCATGCATGCATACTAATTTTCTTTTGCCTTTCAACAAACACACATTGCAGCAGTGTGGTTTTACTACGTCGCATGTTGAGAGCCAAAACTAGCCACAACAACGAAGCTGGGAATTTTGAACAGAGACCATGTCAATAAAACTGGTCAATCTAATTGGGTTTCCTCATTTGATTTTGACTCTTCCGCCTCCCCTTTGGTTTCATAATTATAAATACTAACCCCCAACTAACGTATCTAAACACCAAAACCAAACAACTATTTCCTCATCAACCCCACTGTCCTAAACACAAAAAAGCAAACATTACATTACGTATAGAAGAAAAAAAGCTTAAACTAAAACCCTTCATGGCTTCCATACAAACCTCAACCCTACTTTCTCATACTTCCATGTCTTCAAAGAAAATACATGCCGCAATCCACGTTCCAAAGAAACTCTCAAGAGTGGATGTTTCAGCCCCAAAGTTACGCACCATAAAGCAGGCAGAGGAATTAAAACCCAAAGACACAAGTCTAATGTTAGAAAAGAAGAGTTTCAACAGCACAATATCACATGATATTGGTGAACAACAGCATTCTACAAACCCTAACGCGCTTATTCAACTCTACGCAATCTTGGAAGCTGTAGCTGATAGAGTTGAAATGCACGACAACATTGGCGAGCAACGTGACAACTGGAACACGTTGCTCTTCAACTCCATCAACATGATTACACTCACTGCCACAACCATGGCTGGTGTTGCAGCCACGTGCGGTGCAGGTGCACCTCTTTTGGCTCTGAAGCTATCTTCTGCTCTTTTGTTTTCAGCAGCCACGGGGATGTCACTCATCATGAACAAGATCCAACCCTCTCAACTCACGGAGGAACAGCGCAACGCTTCTAGGTTGTTTAGGAACCTTCAGAGCGAAATAGAAACCACACTTGCACTCGGGAATAACCCTACGGAGGAAGATGTGAAGGGTGCAATGGAGAAGGTTTTGGCGCTCGACAAGGCTTTCCCACTTCCCTTGTTGGGAGCAATGCTTGAGAAATTCCCTAAGAAGTTTGAGCCAGCTGTGTGGTGGCCTTCTAAACCCTACGAGGGAAAAGGAAAGTCAGAGAGTGCTGTGCATCTGAAGGAGGTAAACACCGGAGAGACTTACCCTTGGACTCCAACACAGAGAATGGGAAAGATGAATGGATGGAGTGAAGAACTAGAAATGGAACTGAGGGAGGTTGTTGAAGTGGTGAAGAGAAAAGACAGTGAGGACTATGAGAGGCTTGGAAACATGGTTTTGAAGGTAAACAAGACTTTGGCCATTGCAGGGCCTTTGCTCACAGGAATTGCAGCTGCAGGAACTGCATTTATAGGCAATAATGGTTCTTGGGGAGCATTGGTGCCTCTCATGGCTGGGTCATTGGCTTCAGCAGTTAACAGCTTTGAGCATGGAGGGCAAGTAGGCATGGTTTTTGAAATGTACAGAGCCTCTGGGGGATTCTTCAAGATGTTGGAAACTTCTCTTGAATCAACTTTGGAAGAGGAAGATTTGGAGAGAAGGGAAAATGGGGAACTCTTTGAAATGAAGATGGCTTTGAAGTTGGGAAGGAGTGTGTCACAACTGAGGGAACTTGCTTCTAAATCAACTTCGTATCGCATGGAAGGAGTTCTTGACATAGACGAATTTGCCAGCAAACTTTTCTGAGAAGAATTACATTTGTTGAATACGTGTTCTTTCATTCTTTTTGTGCAGTTTTACTTGATATAGAAAAGGAACTTAGTTATTACGTACACTTGTTTATGAGAACTAGGATCGAAGTGTTTTGGTCTTCTACGATATTTGTTTACAGAATTCGTTATTGAAAGTTTGAAACATTTGTATTATAAAATATAAATGTTTGACTCTTGCTGCTATTAGTCATAATGTCGAGCTACGATACACATCTACAAAGAATTTTTATAATACCTTTTAGTATATAATTGTGACCATCGGTATTTTTTAAAAAGTATTGCCAATCAATCAAAATTTATTCTTAAAATAATTTTAATTATAAAATTAACAATTTTTTAAGTATAAAAAATAATAGATAATATCTCACAACTAAAATTAGAATTAAAACTAAATAAAAATTTGTACAATATTTTAATGTGAAAACCCTTAATTGATAAGGGAAAAAAATCACATATTATAATATTAGAGAAATATTTGTACTAACTGAAAAAATTATAACCCAAGAGATCACTTATCCACTTTTTATAATAATAGAAAACACATTTCTCTATAAAATAGAAGAGAAAAAAACACTTAAACAACACATTTTTTTTTTGTTGGGTGGGATCGAGGTTGATCTAAGGGTAAAACAATTAAAATTAAAACTTTAGGTCCACCGATGAAAAAAATATTTTTTATTAATTTTTATAAAATAAAAATGATCCCATATAATAAAAAAAAGTCACATATGTTAATAAAAGAGGACTTCAAATATAATTTTGACATTTAAATTACAAAAATCTCTTAAAGATTGTTTTAAATCTTATTTACATTTGGGCCAAACCCTGGTGGGAATAATCAAATTAACTAATGAACTTTGAAAGGGAGTAGCTATTGATATACAAGAATAAATTAAATTCTCAATGCTTGTAACCCACCTAAACAGGTGGATTTTTTTTTTATTTTTTTATTTACTTCACTAGTATGATAAAAGTTTTTTTTTTTTACTTTTCATATGCTACAATGGCAAATGGCTTTATAATTTCACACAGTCATATGTAATTAGATAATATGCATTGTAATAAGTAATTTGTACGCTTCATGTGATTGCGTTTTAATAAAAAAAATCATTCTCTTTAAAAAAATCACACTTTTTATAATTCATTTATATGTCTGTTTTGTGTCACATTGTTCATTCTATGCTACATTTTTACTCTTTTATATATTTATCTCGGACATTAAGAATTGTTGCAAAAATGTTTCATAAAAATATCATTATTCTAAAATGTTCTGTTACAGTTTTTTTAAGTGCAATCCACTATTCATTCTTATTTCAATCCTTCTTAAAAAAAGAAAGTTTAGGAGTTAATTTATGTTCCATTGAACCACGTAGGTTCTCATGAGAATTTAGTTTATTTTTGTTCATACTTTGCATTTATTTTAAATACTATTACATAATTTTAATTTTAATTTCAAATCCTGATGCATATATTGAATTAAAAATATATATTTTTAAAATAAAATGAATTAAAAATTATAGCAATTTAGTCAATGATAATTTCATATTAATTTTAAAATTTTATATTTTTACATAGAATAACCATAAGGATAAATAACACTTACACTCCTTGAATTTTGATGAAATTACACTCGCTATCTCCCTATCTTTTGACATTACATTATTTTTCACAAATCTGCACAACTAAGTAAGATATTAGCAAATTAGAAAGATGAAGTAATTTTTCCTAACAATAAAGATGATGTTTAATTTTTTTTAGGAAAAAAATCCTAACTAATTTAAAATTTGGAATCTAAATAAAATATTAATTACTGTTTTTTCTTAATTAGTTTATATAAAATAATTTGAGATGACTATATATTATTTTTTGGGATTGAAGAAATATTAACAACACAAAGACACAGACTACTCTCTTTATGGCTATTCTAAGGTTATAATTAAGGCAATAAGACTTATAACAACATCATTTACCAATGTGAACCTCTTTTAGCTTCGTATATTTTGAAAAATTATTTATTGTCAATCAAATATACTTTATTGACAATATGATGGAAGAGTCATGATTCAGTTTCTTGGGTTTTCTTCCATCTCGATTTTCGGCCAGATGGAGATACGAAAATTATTGATAAATGAAATTTGGTAAAATCAATATTTGGACTTCCTAATTTTATTTTTGGTTTCTATTTGATATATTAACTTTTATTTTAATTATTTCATTTTGATATTTTTGTCTTTCTTTTCTCTAGTTTCAATTTGGTATTTTGTCAATTATGACAATTTGCCAGCATAAAATATTTTAGTGTTTTTTTGTCAATTAATTACAAAATTATGATAATTTTTAACCTTTATTAAAATTAATGACTTAACAAAAAGAATATATTAAAACAAAATAAATAAATAAAATATATAGAAAAGTATAACAAAAATATTTAAAGACTAACTTAACAAAAATAGTTAGTAAACATAAATATTTATTTTATCACATGTATATATATTTTGAATAAATGAGTAAAAATGTATGTACATATCATGTGCGCCACATAGCTAGCATCAACAATAGTTGCTTGTCATACTAGCCCAGTACACGTCGGCACGCAAGACCAGAACTGAGTCCAAGAGTTGAGATTTGCTTGCATACTCCCTATATTCAATCTATATTCAATGTTAAATAATATTTTGTGTTTGAATTTGATCTGAAAAATACATTTTGAATTTAGAACTCACCTTAATGTATATCAGAACCGTTTTTTAATCTTTAATGATATTTTCAATTTATTTTCTCTTTCTGACCAAAGATTAACTTAATTTATAATTATTAATCAATTTTGTTGGAGCCAATTAAAATACACTAGGGAAACAGTCGAGGACTTACATTTCAAAGGATGAAGAAAGAAGCATTCTTTTCTCTAGCTTGGATAATGAAGAAACAAATAATCTGACATGCATTATATATTCCCGCTAATGAAAGTTACCCTTTGCTGGCTGGTCTAGGATTCGGCTGATTTAAAATAAAACAAGGAGATATATCGTAGATGTTTGAATATAATTATAGTCGTTCGTTAATTAAGTATATGTGTAACAATTTGTGGAGGATAAACTGTACTTAAGTGAATATACTACAAGTGTAAAATATTTATCAGTTTTTTTTAAAAGCAAAAGGTATAATTTTATATATCGAGAAGATAGGTAAGTACATAAAAAAGAAATGGGAGAAGTATAGTGAGGCACTATATATACATATGTTTCACTATCCCATATACCCTTGTATCAGTTGTATGAACAAATTAATCCCACAAAACTTAATTAGCCAAAAGGCCCCCATCTGAACCAAGTATTTGCAGTGCAAAATGTACCCTCATATATTATTTATCAATGATTAATTAATCTTTTATCACAGAATCAGGTAAACTACTTTTAATGAGACCATCTTTATTCTTAATTACATTTTTTATCTATAAATTTAAATTCCAAACTTATTTAACTTGTATCAACTTAATGTTAGTGTACATAACTGAAGAATATTAATTAAATTTTCTGGCATATCCTCCTTCTTTTTTTACAAAAGACATATCCTCTTATAATATTATTATTAAGTTACTTTGTCATTGTAATTTATTATTATTTTTTTAAAAACAAGTCCTTGCTTTACTGGCTCATAAAAAAAAGTCCCTTGTTTTGCTAATCATTTCCGTTTCGATTTACTAGATCCAGTCGGCCGAAAATGAAGCTCGTAGTCGTAGGCATGCCATGCTCTTTTTTCCTTAACCTCTTCTTTTAAGTTAATAAGTACATCCCCTACCCAAATAATTTGTCCAATTTACTTTTCAAGACGAAATTCAAAATGAATGGGCAGCACTTTGGCCTTTGCGATATTTCTACGCATTCGAAAATTAATCTTTTTCTTTTTTCTTGGGGGAGGGAGGTCAACCATGTATTCTTTATTCTTTATTCAAACTCGACAATTTACAAGTTATTCAATAGACCAGGCCTTGGCACTAAGGAATGACCACTTGTTAAAATTCTTTGGATGACCTTTGCATTCTTGTAAAGTAAGATAAAAGAATAAGACGTACAGGTTATATTCAAAATATAAATAAAGCATGCACATTTTCAGTTAGTAAGTATAATTAAGTTTAATTATATATAGTCATTTTTTTTAATACGAAACTTTAATTTTAAAAAGCTTCTATAATCACTTACTAACGATGCTACGCATGTGTTTAGACGTTTTAGGTCACATACAAATATACACATCAAATTTTTTAATCGATAAATATTAATTGTTAATTGTTAATTTTTGTTATCAAAAAGAAAATTAAACTCATGACTTTTCTCTCTCTTTTTTTTTTACCACCAAATTAATCTTTAATTTTTTATACACATCAAAATTAATTTTTGGACACCTAATAGAGTGAAATAATATATATAAATATGACAGGTAATATCATATAATGAAAAGAGAAAGATAAAAAATGAAAAATATTGATCAGATCTTTAAAAATTTGGATGTTCAAAAGTCATTATAAACATATTCATTTATTTTTTTTTCCAGTATTTTATAACATTAGTATATGCATATACTTGTACAGTTGTACAACACTTTGTGTTCAATTCTATGTAATTGAAAGGAAAGTACTGAAAGCCTTCATTTAAGAATGTTATGCTTGGCATGACAACGTTAGCATGATGTTGAGATCTTGCCATTGGCTACAATATTTTGAACAGGAAATGGTCAAGCTGACATAAGCAACTATGTTAGGCGCGGACCCAATCAGCTCCTTAATTTTATTTTATTTTTCTCAATATCTAGCACCTTCTCTTATGTTATTATAAATACGCATATACAAAGTACGTAACCTTCTCAATTTATTCATTCAACACTTTTCCGAAACCAAAGTAACCAAACTTCAGAAATCTTACAATCTAATAACCTACACAATATGTCTTCCTTACGAGTTTTGCCGCTACTTGTTAATAACCCTTTACATTCTTCTTCACGTTCTTCTTTTTCTTTTAAGAGAGTCAATTGTTCTCTCAATGTCCCAAAACTACCTAGAGTTTCCTTTTCTCCATCATCTAGGAGAAGTCTGGTTGAAGACTTAGACAAATTCACCACAGAAAAATCCCCATTAGGTGAAAAGCATCATGATCTATATAACTCCACAAATTCCAAAGCCATTATTCAGCTCTATGCAATCTTGGAGGCTGTAGCTGACAGAATTGAAATGCACAACAACGTAGGAGAACAACGTGTGAATTGGAACACGCTCCTACTAAACTCCATCAACATGCTAACACTCGCGGCTTCAACCATGGCTGGTGTTGCAGGTAGTTATGATGGTGCATCAGTTTTGGCTCTTAAACTATCATCAGCACTTTTGTTTTCTGCAGCCACGGGAATGCTACTTGCTACCAACAAAATCCAACCCTCACAACTTGCTGAGGAACAAAGAAACGCTGCAAGACTGTTTAAGCAGCTTCAGACACAGATCCAAACAGAAATCGCCATTGGAAATCCAAGTGAAGGAGATGTGAGGGATGCAATAGAGAAGGTTTTGGCTCTAGACAAGGCTTATCCACTCCCCTTGTTGGGTGGTGCAATGCTCGAAAAGTTTCCAGCAAAGTTTGAAGCAGCTAGATGGTGGCCAGAAAGTAGATTATCGAGCAACGACAAAGACAAGATAATGGAGATTAAGAACAACAATAATAATGGATGGAATGTGGAGTTGGAAGAGGAAATGAGGGAGGTTATTGAAGTGTTGAAGAGAAGAGACATGGAAGACTATGACAGGTTAGGGAATATTGCACTGAAGATAAACAAGGGTTTTGCTGTTTCAGCACCTTTGCTCACAGGAATTGCTGCACTAGGGTCTGTGTTTTCAGGAGATGGATTAGTTCCTGCCCTTGCTGGGGCGTTGGCCACGGTGGTTAATGCTTTTGAGCATGGAGGGCAAGTTGGC